>NW_025393413.1:0-7176 GCF_016433145.1 Gracilinanus agilis
AGAGTGTCAGGTCCAAAGTCAGTAAGACTCCCTGAGTTCAAATCTGACCTCAGACACTTACTAGCTGTGTGACCCTGGGCAAGTCATAGAACTCTATTGGCCTCAGTTCCTCAAATATGAAACGATGCCAAGAAAACCCAAATGGGGTCATGAAGAGTCAGTGGCTGAAATAACTGAATAAAAGGCAAGAGATTTGCCCCCATTCCTTCAAAGCCTATTTGGGATAGGAGATGGCAGTTAATTTTGTGACCAATGTGAAGAACGCATTCTACTTTCTCATAGTCTTCTTCATATTATTGCTACTGATCAGGGACACCTTTTTACTACAAAGAAAGTTCATAATTGAGCCTATTTCTGCTCTATTAAATGGATTTTCCATTCTCCCTTGCTACTGGTATCATGGAATAATGCAATACACTCTGAAAGCAAGAGCTTCCCAATCCCACCCCAAGTGTAGAACCAGCAGAGAGTCTCATCAAATTCATGTCAGGCATTCATTTTATCCATCATACCAATTGGTAAAATGAAATAGCTTTTTTAAGATCACATAATTAACAAAATTCCCAATATATGCGTTTTGCATCAATCTCTTTGAAAACTTCATACAGGATTATTCAGTATGAGATGTTTACATTAGTTCAATAAAATAGCAAGACAAATATGCAATATTTATCATATCCCAAGTTCTAGCTCACAATCCCCGAAATCTTAGTCACATACTAAGTTTTGATCTATCCTGATTAGCCCACATTTTTACAGCACACAAATTTAGTTCAAATCTGAGTTTCATAAGGAATTCTTTGCTCTCAGGGCAGTCCTAACTCATTAGAGTTTCCCTCTATTTTACCTTCACAACAAACTGCAATTTTTAGTACTGTAGTTCCAATAAAATAAACACAAGGGGAGTCCAGATCTCCTAAAGGTAAAATTTCCTTCAAGCATTCTTCTTTCAATGGTATGTATTCCAATAGTATTTCAAACTAACTGATATGTCTCTGATTTTAGTTTACTCATTTCTTTCCTTATACCTTTATGAAAACTTTCAATTATTATACTTTTAAATTAATTCCAGTTCCACTCCACTATGAGGTAGAAGCATCAAACATAAAAGTCCTTAGAAACAATTAAAATTATTGGAAATTATTCATGGAAAAACACAAAGAATTTCCCTCAGTAAATATCACATACAGTTTCAATTGCTTACTTAAACAAACTTCTCTCCTCTTAGGGAGGGAAAAACAATTCTTAAGAATTCAATTAACTCTTCTGCCTTGGAACCAATACACAGTATAGATTCCAAGACAGAAAATAAGGGTTTAAATTTTTTTTTAAAGAATTCAAATACATAGTAGCCATATAATTTACAATGCCTCACATAGAGGTCTCATATGTAAAATATAGAGAGAATTTTGTCAGATTTATATAAAATAGGGGCTATCCTCCAACTGATAAGCGAGCAAGAGATATGAACAGACAATTTTCAGATGAAGAAATCAAAGCCATATATAGAAATAGCTTTAAAAGCTCTAAATCACTACTGATTAGAGAAATGCAAAATGAAACAATTCTGAAATATTTTACATCCATCAGAGTGACTAACATGATAAATGGACAAAATGAAAACTGTTGGAAAGAATATAGGAAAATGAGAAAACTAATGTACTGTGGATGGAACCGTGAACTGATTCAATCAGTTTGGCAGCAATTTAGAACTACACCCTGAGAGTTAGAAAACTGTATATACCCTTAGACCTAGCTGTATCTGTTTCCTGAGGAGATCAGGGGGAAAGGAAAGGAACGTATATATTGCAAAATATTTATAGTAGCTCTCTTTGTCATGGCAAAGAATTTGATAAAGAAGGGATGCCCATCAACTAGAAAATGGCTAAACAAATTGTGGCATATTATTGTGATGGAATAAAACTGTACCATAAGAAGTGATGAGTAGGCTGATTTTTTAATTTGAAAAAAAACTACATGCCATAATGAACAATAAATTGAGTAAAAGCAAGAGAACATATACACAGCTACAAATTAAAACTACCAGAGAAAATTGAATGTTACCTCCAGATTGTGAACTGAAAGGTGAAAACTTGAAAAATTCAATTAGTATGAACATGTTTGTCATCCAGACAATACTTTCTTTTTTTCACCCCTTAACTTCTGTGTATTGGCTCCTAGGTGGAAGAGTGGTAGGGGTGGGCATATGGAGATCAAGTGACTTGCCCAGGGTCACACAGCTGGGAAGTGTCTGAGGCCAGATTTGAACCTAGGACCTCCTATCTCTAGGCCTGACTCTCAATCCAATTAGCTACCCAGCTGCCCCTATACAATACTTTCAATGATGCAGGGTGAGTGGGGAGAGGCTAGGATACTAATGCTTGGGATTTATTATGTAGATATGAAGAAAAGTAAGTAAGATATACAAAAGGTTTATGACTTATTTTATATGCAATCTTCTTTTACTTTGTATGTTTTATGTACAATCTTCTTTTTCTTTGTATATGGAAATGCTTGTTTTACTTGGTTTTGTAAAATTTGGACAAAAAGAAAATCAATGAGTTTCACTGGTTACTTCCATGGTATGAAATAAACTTATAACCAGAGACATACAGAGATGCACAGACAGACAGACACACAGAGCAGATACAAACTTGCAGTTGTGTTTTTTTTTATTTTGCAGCCAATTTTAAAAAGCATTGAATTTAATTTAAAACCAGCTTTGTTTTTAAATACTTCTATTTCATTCTGACCAAAGACCCTCCTTTTGTTACCAGTACCTATGAGGATTATTTTTATTACCCATTATTAAAACTAAAGGATCCTTATACAAAAATTACAAAAAAATTATCTTTTGTACCTGATACCTCCTAATGACAATCTTTCTGGAGACCTATAGAACAAATGCATATGCTCTATAGTCACATTCTTTGATGCATTCTTACTGATAACCAAATTTCCCATAGTCCAAGGGAAATAATCAATAAACAAATGATACCTTCATCAAAAATCAAACAAGAACTTGTCCTGCAACCAAGACTTCCCCACCTCCAGAACAGACAGACAAAATCTCTCTTCAGTTATGACACCAAGAACTCATTCTTATACAAGAGGAACCTAGACTGAGTTGAGGCACAAAATGCCTGTATAAGTATCTCAGATGATTCCTGCAGGAAAGAAGGGGTAGCTTCTTTCCAATCCCACAAGCTTCCACAATTAACTGTCAACTTAGAACTAAATAAGCAATGGTTGTTATACTGATAAACCAATCAGGTAAACAGCTGTGCAGCAAAGATGCTTATTTCCATTGAGAAAGAGAGAAGTCACACATTTAAGGGGACTGCATAGACCCAAAGAAAAATATTACAACTTTTATGGTGTTTTAATGAAGAGGGAAATGAATCTCTGTGATTGAACAACATGGGAAAATTTCTGCTTGGCACAAAAGGTACACTGCCTGCCATTTGGAATATAAACCAGAATGTGACTATGATAACACAGAGGAAAACAGACCTCAGTTCAGGATACCCTGACCTTTTCTTGTGGTCAAGAACATTGCAAAGTGTTCTAAGTAAAGAGAGAATGAATTCTCTAGCTTAAGCTAACTGACTCTGTCCAGTAGAATTCTAGAATTTCTTACTCTACTTTCCCATGCCTTTGCCCTCTGCACACACACATAACTTTACTTATAACAGTTCCACCCTTTGCACAAAGCCAAAACAGTGTTGAAAACAATGTTTTGGCATCTGTGTACCAACCAACTTATATCCCACCTAAACTAAAATCTTACCCAAAATAATTAACAACCTACACTCACTTATCTTATCCTATCTAAAACTTCCTTACTTTAGGGATTCGACCATGGAAAGGAAAAGGGAAAAATTATACATTGAACAGTTACAAACCCACGAGAAAAAAAAATACAAGAGAAACATAGGCAAAAGCAAAATAAGCCCAAAAAACCCCATCAAAACGAAAATACAAACACAAAACTTTATGCAAAACATTAAAAGCATAAAAACACTACTCATAAACTAATATAGAAAAATTCTATTACTATTGTAATGCATGAATAGAAAACTTAAAAGATTTTGAAAAAGTACAAAAGTAAGTTCCAAGATATACATCACTATTTTATCAGATTGATTCTGATGTTCCAAGGCAATTCTAAATATCATAAAGACATTGAAAAAAATTTTTATCAACCTTTGACAGTGGATCATAATGGAAATGTGGCAGGTCTCCTGGAGTTGTTGAATGTATAACTCCAGCCTGTTCTCCTTGTGACCCTTGGCTCAGACATATCTACACATAACCTAATGTGTAGATAGAATCTGCTCCTCTACCCCCAGCTCGTCCCCACCTCGCCGTGTGACAGGATGTCACCTGAACACTCTAATTAGGTCACAGGTGAAGAACCCTAGGAACATGACTCAGAACTAAGGGTTATGGGTCTGGGATCAAGAGAAAGGATAAAGGCATGGGGCAAGATATACAAGTGCTCTCTATTCACTTGGAGGCAGTGGGGAAGGACCATGGCTGAGTAAGGCAGCCATGTGAAGAAACACGTAGTCAGGGTTGGGTACATTAGGCTTAAATCTCCACATATCTGCTTTCTCTATTTCAAGTGACTGTTAATAAACTCTATGGAAAATAAGAACCTGGAGTTATTCATTTTAATCTAACATGAGCAATATGCATCATAGAAGGCTTTGTTGAGATGAAATAGGGGAATGGGGGAAGACAGGAAATACTTGGTGGGACAGTTAAAATACACAACTTAGCCAGGGGAACAAAGTAACCTTCTGTGAGTGATATAGGGTTATATTGAGACAGTAGTAAGTAACATTAAAGGATTTTAATAATGAATGAGGTGAGTCAAGTAGGTAATGGGGCAAACTATTTTTAACAACTACAGGAGGGAAGAAACAGGACTTAGGTGGTTGAGGAAATCAGGGAAGGGAAGTTAAAATTAATACTACATTATACTAGGCTACATGCAAGCTTGACAAGGTTATGGGGATCTCACTGCTTTCTCCAACAATGTTCTCAGTTTTCCCAGGGTCCAGGATTTTGCTATGGTCCACAAACTCCACTGGGTCACTCCAATAGGCTTTCACAGGCCTGGAGGTCCACCCTCCAAAGCTACTGATCCAAACCTATTTGTAGTTCCTCAAAATGCATTCCAAGTAGGATTTCTCCAGTGAGATCAGAGCACAAGCTCCTCCACCAGTGGCTAAACTCCCAACTGTCCCAGAGTTGAAAAGCCCTGTCACCTTTCAGCCTCATTCCAAAAGCCCGTAGAATGTTCAGTTCAAGTTTGCTTTTTAAAATACATTTTTCTAAATTTTCACCTATCTACCTTGACGTATTCCTTATTACAGTCGCCCCTCCTTTGCACAAAGCCAAAATATGTTCTACACAGTATTTTGGCATTTGTGCACTATGTGCTAACCTAAAATCCTAACCCAAAATGACAAACAACCTACACTATCTCTATCTTATCCTATCTATCACTACCTTACTATATCCTACTCTAGGGATTTTAACAAGGAAAAGAAATGGGATAAATACATTCAACAGTTACATAGTTAAAAGTACAGAATACCAAGCAGTAAAACAAAACTTGCAGCAAAATCAACATCAAAATTAAAGCATCAACACAAAATTCAAAACAAACATCAAACACAACTCCTGTCCTAATACAGATATAGTATACTAACTAATAAATGCAAACAAGTTTTGCAAAATACATATTTAACACGTTGCTTAAATTTTTACATCAAATTTTAACAAAACATCAAACTCACTTATACAAATTACATGTAAATGTTTGCAACTCAATTATTATCAAATTATTCACAGAATTCATATTTATTCATATATACATATGATACATGCAATACATATACACACTATATACATGCGTGATGTGCGTGTATACATATATGTGCAGAATATATACATATCAAATATACATATGTATACCCTTTACATGTATAAAATACTTACACTTTAATACAGTTTACAATAGAAACATACTATTTACACTTATTTAAACATCTATTTACATTATTTTTATATGTGATCTGTAGTATGTTATATGTTCTTCATGAATGCAATTTTGTTATGTTTGCTGTATTTGCATTGTAATCTCCATTAGTAACTTATCTTATCTTATTCCCTACTCTAATCTAATCTATTACTATTTCACTAAACTATTCTAAACTATCCCTATGGCATTAGTATATTAGTCTAGCTACATCTACCTAAATAACTAGCTAATCTTTGTTAGTAACTAACTATCCTTTGTTAGTACTTACTTATGCTATAGCTAATTCTAGTTTTGTTAGTATTTATACATAGTTTTATTCCATAAGGAATACAATATATCCTAACATGTCTGTGTCGTATGTATCTGATTTGTTATGTTGCTACTTTGCTATATTGTGTTGCAACATTACTGTTGGATGTATGACACCTACCAAAACTTCAGATCTCCTTTCTTCTTATGATGTTCCATTCCTCAAGGAAATCTTCTCTTTTCTCCATTTTCTCCTCTTCTGCTTTTCTCCATCAAAGTTCTTGATAGTATTATGTTCAATGTTGGATGTATATGAGTATGTAGTGATACTATTTACATTACCCAAAATACTTTCCAACCACTTAATCAAAATTGTTCATGATTAATCCTCTTCTTTAAGACAAATCCTTGAAAATAAACTTTTTATCAGTTCATCAGTCTTGATGCAATGTCCATAAATCCTGAATCCTCTTCATCCATGTCCTCTTCCATCCAAACATCCTCTTCCGCTGGAATGGTCCTCTCCGTACTGAACTTTCTGACTGCAGACTTACAATTTCTTCTTCTTCTTCATTAGTAACAATTTCTACATTTTCATTATCTATACCATGTGTTAATTTAATATGAGAACAATGATAGCATGAATCTTTTACCTTATACCTTTACAGAAGATGGTGAAACTAATACAACTGCATAAGGACCCATCCAACTTTGTTCTGTTGCTGATGTTATGGCAAAATTTAAACATAGACCATATCACCTGGTTGAAAATTATGAAGAGAATAATCCAGTGGACCAGATTGAATTAATACTCCTGTAAATCTCTTAGCCTCTGCTGTAAAGCACTTAAATATGAAGCAATTTGGCAATCA
>NW_025393414.1:0-500 GCF_016433145.1 Gracilinanus agilis
TTCTAAGGATTCTTCAGGATTCTGCTGGTATCTCTCTCAAATGCTAGTCAGCTTTCTCTCACTCTCTCTCACACACCCCTTTTGAAAGCCCACCATTTTGTAGCTGGATAATGGTGGTTACAAATCAGATTCTGGGATTAGGGTTGGGACTGGACCAATCAAACCTTATCCTACGACCCTACTATGTCCTGGGTTATCATGTGAGATAGGATCATATATCAAGAGGTATGAAACACTTGAGAAATTAGTAGTCCTCCTTTTATATTTTTTCTTTTTTAAAAAGCGCTTACTTTCTGTCCTAGTATCAGTATCCCCATATGCATGTAAGCAGCTCAGTGGTTAAGTGGACAGAATACTAACAGAGATAGATGACTAGATAGATAATTGGAAAGAAAGAAAGAAAGAAAGAAAGAAAGAAAGAAAGAAAGAAAGAAAGAAAGAAAGAAAGAAAGAAAGAAAGAAAGAAAGAAAGAAAGAAAGAAAGAAAGAAAGAAAGAAAG
>NW_025393414.1:570-4383 GCF_016433145.1 Gracilinanus agilis
GGAAGGAAGGAAGGAAGGAAGGAAGGAAGGAAGGAAGGAAGGAAGGAAGGAAGGAAGGAAGGAAGGAAGGAAGGAAGAAAGAAAGAAAGAAAGAAAGATAGTTAGGTAGATAGATAGGTTATCTCACTTGGTCCTCACAGTAACCCTGTAAAGTAAATGCTATTCTCATCATCATTTTGGAAATGAGGAAACTAAGGTTGAGTTCAGTGACTTGTTTAAGATTTCACAGATAGCAATATTTGAGTCAGGATTTTAAGTGTTGACTTCAAGTCCAGTGTTCTATCCACTACATCACTTGATGGCCTCAGTCCTTTGTTTCTCCTTGGAAGTCCATCCCAGATAAATTTGAAAATATTTATCAACACATTGATTGTATGGTCATGAATTTTTCAGATCCAGAAATTCGTGAAGAAAATATGAAAAGGCCTGGTGGAGTTGTTAATCAACACCGGCATGGGGAATTATGTAATAATCATAGATCCTTGAAAGAAGCCACGAGACAAGCCAATGATAGAGGAGTATTGTTGGAATTTTTAAACATTCCTGCAGATGAAATTTTGGTCATTTCTGAAGGCCTTTTAAAATTCTCTGCTTCCTGTATAAAATGGCTAAGACCAAGTTGAATACTTATCCATGGGATTCAACAGCTGATATCTCCTTCCATTAAATTTTTTTTGAGTTTCAAAATACTTTAGCAAGCAGGGAATTCAACCCCCTAATTCTTCAGAGGAGGAAAGCAAGGTTGTGTGAGGTTCAATGATTTACTTAATCTTTGATTCATGTTATTGCCTCCCCATATAGCAAAATAGTACTAAATCATTCCTGGAAATCTTAGATTGACTTAGAATTACAAAAAATGTAAGTAAAAAAGTAAATCCAACACCTTCATTTAATAAGCTCTTGTATTTTCTGACAACATAGGTCACCCCTGGCTCTACTTGTGTTGTCTTTGGTCTGGGAGGTGTTGGCTTGTCAGTAATCATAGGCTGCAAGACAGCTGGAGCCTCCCGGATCATTGCGATAGACACCAACAAGGACAAATTTGCAAGGGCCAAAGAGGTAGGAGCTACTGAGTTTATTAACCCTCTGGACTACAAGAAACCCATCCAAGATGTTCTGATTGAAAAGACCAACAATACCATTGATTTTTCATTCGAAGTTGTTGGACGCCTGGACACAATAGTATGTATTTCACAATACTCTTGAAATTTCTCCACCAGTGAGCTAGGGTCAGGGTGTTCACACAAACCCAAGAGATCAATGATAGAAGCATCTATCTTTGGAGTTTGCGTACTGGGTATACAGACAGTCCTGGATAGTCAGGTCTAGGGAGTTGGATTATGAGATCAATCTCATGAAGAATTAAGCTTCTTAATTCATGATCAGGAATTAGAAAGACCACTGGACTGGGAGTCCCAAGTACTTGAGGGAAACTGTACTCGCAATGTAGTGCAAAGAACTTTGAACTTATTAAAGTCAGGAAACTTGGGTTCAGATTTCAATTCTAATACTTGCTAGCCACCATAGGAAAGTCACTTGTCAGAGTCTCAATGATCTCATCTGTAAAATAGGAATAATGATGCTTGTATGACCTACCTCACAAGATTGCTTTGTGGAATGTGTTTTTTTTTTTTTTTTGTCCTATTCCTTCAAGGAATGTTTGAAGCAAACCTAAAAGTACAATATGATATAGGTTCAAGTTTTGCCTCTGATACATACTGAATATGGGATCATGGACAATTAACATCTCAGAGCCCCAAGTAATTTTCTAAGCTATGAATTACAAAATAATTGCTGCTGTGTTTATTTACCATGCAACTTCCTAGGTGGATGCAATGGCAGGTCTAGATTTTTTCAATTGAGATACTCCGACTGGAGCATTTGATATATGCCCATAGCGGGGAAATTCCTTGTGGGGTTAATGTGTATATAATAGCACGATGTATAACCTAGTTAGGTGATTGTTTTATAGCTCTTCATTACATTACTATGGAGAGTGCCAATGATAGAACATTTTTCTCCAATTTAAGACATATATACATATATTTATAAAATGTGCATATGTTTCATCCAAGACGGCTGCCCTATCATGCTGCAATTTCGCTTATGGCGTTTCTGTCATTGTGGGCGTTCCTCCTGGTTCCCAAAATGTTTCTGTCGACCCTCTGCTACTTTTGACTGGACGCACCTGGAAAGGAGCTATTTTTGGAGGTATGTAGTTTGACATGCGAAAAGAATGCCTGTTAAAAACTCAAACATACAACTTTTCACAACTAAGAAGTCCATTTTTAAAAACATTAAATTTTTTTGGCCCCAGGCTAGTCTTCCATTTCTAAGTGACCAAGATGTTATTGTTATGTAGAATCATTAAGGTTCAAATCAGTTAAACAAACTTTTATAAAGCACCAACTGTTTCTGCCTACTGTATGCAACTCACTCAGAAGTAGACTTCATAAACCTGAGAACTAATCCAGTGGTTCCCAAACTTTTTTGGCCTACCGCCCCCTTTCCAGAAAAAAATATTACTTAGCCCCCTGGAAATTAATTTTTTTTAAAATTTTAATAGCCATTAATAGGAAAGATAAATGCACCTGTGGCCATCACTGCCTCCTGGATTGCTGCAGCACCCGCCAGGGGGCGGTGGCGCCCACTTTGGGAATCTGCTGTAATCTAATCATCTATTTCTTGATTTTGTGCCTGTGCAATCCTTAGTGTGTAAATCTCCTAAAGGAAGCTGATATTCTCTAAAAAAAAAAATTAGTACTATCATCTCAACGGGAAGTTAAAGGCACCAGTTCACCATTGTTATATAATAAAAATGAAAACCCAGTATTACAAGCTGCCAGTTTTACAACTGTGTACGCTTTGTTTATCTGAGTGAAATGATGATATTTTGTTCACATTTTTTCAGGTTTTAAAAGCAAAGATGATGTCCCCAAGATAGTCACTGATGTTATAGCCAAGAAATTTACCTTGGATCCATTAATAACACATGTTTATAATTTTGATAAGATCAATGAAGGATTTGATCTGCTACGCTCAGGAAAGAGGTAAGATTTTAATTTGTTATGCCCCTTCCCCCATTTTTCCACTGAGAAATTTGGCTTTTGTTTTCAGAGGGAGCCCATCAGAAAAGAAGTAGCTAAGTTCGAGTGAATGGTTCAAAGCCAGTGACACTCTACTGCTTCACCAAACTAACTTTTGGGACATGATAATTTAGACAGAAGGAAAGGAAATGATGACAAAACTTCCTTAGCCTCTTTTTTTTATGTTAGAGTCCAGCCAGAGCTATCTTGAGTAGCTGGAGATTTTAGTGTTCTTTGAAGAGAAAGTACCCTAAATCAAGAATTGTTTAGAAATTACTAATAAAATG
The DNA here is from genome assembly GCF_016433145.1 of Gracilinanus agilis. NCBI lineage: Eukaryota > Metazoa > Chordata > Mammalia > Didelphimorphia > Didelphidae > Gracilinanus > Gracilinanus agilis. Next base: position 3,944 of record NW_025393414.1, read on the forward strand.
AAGCAGTATGGTAAGGAGAAGGAAACTTGGGAACCTCCATTGGCTTTGAAGTAAGAATCACTTTGGATGATGGAGTCAAATTCCATCCCTATTACTCCTTGAATGACTTTGAGCAACCCTCTTAACTCCCTGGGCCTCAGTTTCCACATGTATAAAATGAAGGGGATGGAATAGATGTCATCTAAGGTCCCTTCCAATTCCAGAGCTATCATCCTATGAATTCAGATAAATTAATCATTGAGTATTCATTAAACATATACTACACGACACATACTGTAATAAATGTTAGAGATTTAAAAAAAAACCAAAAACAATGACAGCCCCTACCCTCAAAAAGCTTACATTTCGGGGGCAGCTGGGTAGCTCAGTGGAGTGAGAGTCAGGCCTAGAGACAGGAGGTCCTAGGTTCAAACCCGGCCTCAGCCGCTTCCCAGCTGTGT
>NW_025393415.1:0-6728 GCF_016433145.1 Gracilinanus agilis
ACGTAGTGAGAAAAATAGAAAACCATTTAAACTATTGTTATCTAGTAAGAGACCTCCAATCAAGAATGCAATCATAAAGAAGAAACACCTCAGGTGTTCATGGCAATGTTTTAAAACTTATCCAGTGGGGGCAGCTGGGTAGCTCAGTGGATTGAGAGTCAGGCCTAGAGACGGGAAGTCCTAGGTTCAAATCCCATCTCAGACACTTCCCAGCTGTGCGATCTTTGGCAAGTCACTTGACCCCCATTGCCTACCCTTACCACTCTTCCACCTAGGAGCCACTACACAGAAGTTAACGGTTTTTAGAAAACATGTTCAGTATAGTAAGATTTCTTCAGAAAGCATCCACTGTTCAGACAATTTCTGACTGTTTTCTTGTAGATAGAGGCTGAGGATTACAGCATCACAACTTGTGGGTTGTGATGTCACAACTCCAAATGATAGCATGTACAGCATTTTCAGTTCTTTCTTGAGAATTCATTTCCTAGTTTTTTGAGATTGAAAGAACTTGTGTCGATTCACATAGTTCATTTTCCATTCAATTTGAATCATCAAATGTGGGAAGCTATTGAGAGAAATTAGAATCTCAAATAGATATTTTTATCTGGACCCCATCCTAAGGTCAACACAGCCTGGCAGAGCCCTGTGTTGAACCCCCACTACCCTTATCAGGGTGAGACTAGACTGGGTAATCTAAGGTAAAAATCCTAGATTCCTCTTTTGACTCCTTTTCATAATTCACACCTTTCTTTAAAAAGAAACATAGTCTTACCGAAAAAACTTTGAACTTTGAGTAAACCAACAGTAAAGCGGCTAACACTGTTCCCCTTTGGCCAGGTGAATGGTATAGCCAAGGCAGAACCCTTAGCAGGGCATTTTGCCTGGATTTAAAGTAAACTAATGGATTTAAAGTAAATGCTTACCACTCCTGGGCCAAGGAAGGTCCCTAGCCCAGATGAAAAAGGAGGAGAGTTGGGCGTGGGGCTAGCAACCCCACCCTATAAAACTAAATCTGCTAAAGAAACTGGAACCTTAAGTAGGGGCACCTGGGCTAACTCAGTGGATTGAGAGCCAGGCCTAGAGACAAAAGATCCTAGGTTCAAATCCGGGCTGAGACACTTCCCAGCTGGGTGACCCTGAGCGACAGCGTGACCCATTGCCTACTGGTTGTGGCCCTATGCTCCTAGAATGGAGTCCGAGGATAAAAAAAAGTGGGTCTCAAAAATATTGTTTAATGCCATCAAGGCTGAGAAATTCAGGGGCTTTCTCTCCTACCAAAAGGTCCCAGACTTCACATAATGATAACATATATAGTTGTTAGTTTAGCATAGGTTTTATCTACAGCTTGAAGATTCTAAGGCTTTTGTTTTGTCTATGTTAAAAATACTGCTCTGTGTAATTGTGGGAAACTTTCTTGGGCTTTTGGGGGGAATTGATCTTTAACTTCCTACATAATAAACTTGTGACTCCATAGTACCTCCGGGCACTTTTTAGCTAACAAGTCGTGCTTCCAATCTGTTTTGTTCTTTACATCCAACAACCACCCTAGGCCACTTAGAAAATCTCTGGTTTATAGAAAAGGATCTCTATAATCAAAGATTAGAATGAGAGCCTGAACTTTCCCCAATGAACACGATTCTCATGAGAAATTTAAACACATAGATTTTTGAGGGCATTTGACAGAACAGGATTTTTGTTTAGATTCTCACCATGGAATGGTAAAACTTTCTTTTCCTTCTAAATCATACCAACAATTCTCCCTAGATGGAGAATAATAATGATAGAAAAGAGAATAATAATAATCATATTAAAGCAGTAAATAAATAACCATTGATGAAAATGATGTAATGATTTTTCCTCTTTGTACAAAAAAATCCATCTAGATCCTGGAGAATATCTGGAATATGTTATTGTTAATTAGTGGAAAGAGAGACAAAAAGAGAAAAAAGACATCCAGAGCAGCTAAAAAAGTGACAGAAGGTTGGATAGATCCATAGAAGCATTTGACAGTAAGAAGTTAAAAAAGAAGAGGTCTGAATGATCTCCCAAAGGATCATCCATTGTATTTCATAATCTGTCTCCCACATGTATGGCAGAGTTAGTTGCTAACCCACCTTCCCTCAGCTATCACAAAGGGAAATTGTCCAGGAATTCGTGGATTTTAGTCTCAATCCCAATTCCATAGTGCCACCTAAGAGGGGCTGATGTGCATGTTTCCATTGCTATACAAAGAGAAGTCCTACTATATAAATCAGGTTTTCTACAAAGGGAGCTGATACAGAATGAAGCACAAAACTAAGGCCTGATCATCAGCAGAAATGTCAATACATCTTGTCTATATCTCATAAAGGAAATACAGCTCCGCTTATTTTGGAAGGCCACAGTAGAGAAAACCTGAACTACATAATTGGGAATTCCTCACATATGACCTGCTGGGAATCAGAATACTCCAGACATCACTGCAAAATAGTGGGCATTCCAGTAAGAGAGTTCTAATTCTCACTGAACACTTAGTACACAGGTATCCTGAGTGTTCCTCTGGCTTCCCAACAACCTCAAAATCTACTGCTTCCTCAGTTTTAGGCTCTGTCCCGGCAGCTTTAGTCAGCTCCATTGGGATATCCTATCCTGGACTGGTCAGCCTATATGGAACATATAAATGGTCTGAAGAAGAATCAAGGAAAATGATCAATTCACATACTCCCAAGAGGTAGAATATCTGATGGTGTATTTTCCAAAGGTAGGGCACCTGTGACAAATATAGCATCTTCATTGAAGTAGGAATTCCCAGGACTCTACAAAATGTTATGCTCCCCATTTCTCATATAGGGTAATGTAGAAAGGTGATATGGGACGTTTCAATCTTGTAGATGGGGCAGATCTCCTTGCCCAATTTTAGTACACTTTACACCACTAAGTCTGCCTAAGGATATAAAAGGAACAGAGGGCTCAAGCATTTCAGAAATTAACATAATTCCAGGAGTCTTAGAGTCCACTTTCATTCTTAAATATCATATTAGGTCAGGAATTCAGAGTCAAAACAATACAAGACTTAACCTGCTTGGGACTCAGCATTTTGAGTTTGGGTATTTGTAGGTGAGTGAAGAGGAAGAAATAAATGAAAATAATTTTTAACACTGAACGTCAGTGAAACATAAGGAAAACTGTGAAGGATGTAAAAATTAAGAGAGAGTAAAGGAGGGGAAGTTTCTATTAACTCATGTTGTATGAGTCTGCATTCTGCTTCATCTATAAAGTTCTCTTTGTAATCACGACAGGAAAAAGGATGTCACAGAGATAGTGAGGCACTTACTGATAAGGCTTACAAGCTTCATTTGCAGGATTTTCAAACAATTCTGCTCCTGTCACACTATTCACTTCGACAGAGAATAAGGACAAAAAGATCCCAATTACTAGGTCTCCATCTTGGGAAATGATGGGATTGATCTGGTGGAAGCAGGGGAGGTTTCCCATGCTGTGCTCAGATCCTGGAAGCTGCAGGAGCAGAGAGAGGAGAAAAGAAGAGAGGAGTTGGGAAATACTTTTCTGAATATGGAGCAACATCTCCCTGAAGATGAACCAAGATCCAAGACTGAGAAAACCCACTCAGACTAGAGCAATATTAGCTGCCTTAATCACGGACTGGTGAGGAACTGTCCAGCATCAGAAATGTCTTGTCCTTTATTAGATGCTCATGCTCTGGTCTGTCTGCTACACCTGAAAAAACATAATGGGGTATTAGTCAGGCCTATAACCAAGTCTAGTGCAATGGTGCAAGGCAAAATGAACATTTTATAGTTTTCTTAGCTTTTAGGATTTGTTCTGTCTCCTGGCACCCTTATTGTTAGATCCTGTTAGGGACCTCTCCCACTCCAGTCTCCACAGGGAAGTCTTGGTCCATGAAAAACTCTGGGGAGAAAACTGCCTGGAGAACCTCCAGCTGAGTCTGTGCACCGAAGTGAAAATCAAGTGTAAAATGTTTTGGATTCCCTTTTTCTTGTTCCCAGAGGAGGACAGAGTACAGAAGTGCCTTGCTAGGAAAATAATTTCTGTGTTTGGGGTTTTATTTCCCATGGTAAATATACTAGCCATCCTGATACCTGTGTACTTGAATCAGGAGCTCTAGCCTATGGTTTTTTTTTCTTCATGTGTATTAGAGTATCTGATGTGATTTACAAGTATGGAAATCTTTTTATTATTTAAAGGAGAATCAGGGAGCACAGATTGCTAGGCAGGTGCCATAGAGAGATAGGTAGAAAGAATGAAATTTATCAAGTTCTTTATGTGTGACGGACTTTGTGCTAAAGCATGGGGATAGAAATAGAAGCAATTCAGTTAGTACATGACATTAAGGACCTTCCAATAAAGAGGGGGAATATAACACATAAAAGAAAATTGTAACATCAGGGACAGAATGATCATGTATGAAGGGCCATTGAGGCTTTCTTTTTGACCACGTTAGGCAAAAGTTTCTCCTTTTCAATCCATTTGGAAGCAGGAGTAAAATCAAAATTTTCTGTGGTGTGGAGAATGTCAGAGATTGGTGCCATGTTCAAGAACTTCCACTAAATCACAACTAAGAGTATCTTTCCCAGAAAACTCAGTCTTATTCTGGCCAAGCTTCTATCACCCTACAAGTAGGCTCAACAACCCACAAGCTGATCCCATTGAGGAGTTTTATGAACAGAATACCTCTTCTTTAATGCCTCTATGTTCACGTTTCCAGTGGCAACATTAAAACTGCCTACCATGTTATTGAGGATGCCTGCTGTCACTATGACTCCTTAATGCATCAGTAATCTTTAACAATGTGTGAATTCAATTATCATTCCCTCTTAATTCTGACTTTCTAGAAGTAAGCCCACTAGCTTTCTAGGCTTTCTAGAATAAACTTATAGTCCCCTTCTTCCTGGAATGCCCAACAAGGGCCCACAATTGTTATCAATTAATACCTTTAGATTTTCAAAGACCCTTGTCAGAATTACTCTCAGGGCCAGCACTACGATTTGGCAGAAATAATTTAAGTCAAAAAGTAGGCAGGTCAGAGGTAAACAACTAGTCGTAAGATATCTAGAAAAAGCCCTCATGTAGACATTGGGGAGGAGTTGGGGAAGAGGAATTTACACACCATGAGAAACTATGGAGAAGATGCAGCATTGATCCCAGGAATAATTGCATACAAGCAGGAGATCTAGAGAACAGTCATACATACAGGGAGAGGCTCCTTTGGGAAATTTGTTAGCCTTGGAAAAGAAACTCATCTTAAACTTTAAATCCAGCTGATCTTATTCTGTCCTCTCCATCTCTGGGCAAAGGATTTCTTGTGAATCAAGAAATTTAGGGGATTCATGCCTATGTATTTGGGTGACTTCAACAAACATTTTAGGGACCTTCTATGTGGAAAGACTGAGCACGAGGTGTGAGGAGGCTCGTAACAAAGTACAGAAGACCTGTACTCTTTTCCCAATATATTTCTTAGTTCAGTGAGGGGAAAATGCAGGGGAACATATCAGTTATTAAACATTCTTATGTGCAAGGTTAAAGAGGGGTAAACTCTGATATAGTAAAGGGATATATGATTGACAGAATTTGGGGAAGATTTTCTGAAGGGAATGATTTTTATGTTAATCTTGAGAGGATATGAAGGATTCCCAAAGACACTGCAAAAAGGAAAGATATAAACAAAGTCAATGGAGGGAAATGATGGAGCATGAACTATAAATAAAGGAGGAACATGTTCAGAAGTGTGGGTACTGGGGTTCATATGCAGTATTGGCCTAATCATTAGAATATGTGCAGTATCATTTTCTTTCTCCTTATGTTGTGCTGTAGCACTTGCTTCTTTTTTCCCTGCTTCTGAGAACAGAGGGGAACTACATTCTTTCTCATCAGCTTCCTTCATGGTGATGGAAAGATTTGTTATAGCTGCTGAACTAGAATTGTTCATGAGACATTTTCATTCAGATGAATTCTCTGCCACTTTCAGAGTATTCCGTGAGACAAGGACTATTATGGACATGTAAGTGGGAGAATAGGTAGTTGCAATTGCCTGGTTCTGTTGTCTCATCTCCCTACCTTATTGTCATGTCTTATTTGTTTTCTCTTTTATTTTCCATTCCTTTTTAATCTCAGATGATTGGGGTGAGGAGAAGTATTCAACAAGTTAATGACCTTGTGACTTCTGAATGTCAAAAGAATTGTCATAATGCTCTTAGCATTTATATCCAAGACCAGTGAAAAACATGCCTTGAAAAGGGACCTATCTGATCCATCTCAGCTGTAAACTGTCCCTTGATCTGTAGGAACTATATCCTGATATAAGTAAGCAACTTACCCACTGGGTATGCCACAAAGAGAAATAAATTTAGTGGTGAGAATGTTTGGTTACAACCATTCATTTTAATCCATTGTCTTTAAGGATTAAACAGTTTTTGTGGAAAGGAGAAAGAATTCCACTGTGGGGGAATGTTATTATAATTTTTTCCTCATTGGAACCTGAGATTTAATTAGTTTTAATGACTATCACAACACATTGATAGCTCATATCCATCTTGAAAGTCATCAATATGACAAGTTTTCCATGAGGAAATCTTCTGTCTAGCCATAGTTCCATCATCATCCAATTAAAATATTTTTCATTTTACCCAATCCAGATAATTGCCTTTCTCCCCATCAGAACTTTCCTAATTAATTTTGAGTCAATGTTTTAGCTAGCCAATATCTTTTCC
>NW_025393416.1:0-9183 GCF_016433145.1 Gracilinanus agilis
ATAAATGTGGGGGGAATACACTGGATTTGACTCCCACAAACTTGCCTATCATGCTTTTTAGGACTTGCACTCAGCTTGAGGGTAGGAAACAGCAACAACATTCTTCAACCTACTAAAATCAAAAACTAATTGATTAGATTAGATTAGCCTGAAGTCCCTAAAGACTACACCCTGAGGCTAACTCCTAGTCATTACATACTAGGATAGTGCCACCTCCTGATAAAAAGAGAACTACAACTCTCCTTGTGTAGCCTATGTAGTATGGCATGCAACTACCATGTGATGTCTCATATGTGCAATGTGTGTTTATAACATGATATTGCTACTCCACGTGTTTCTTCCTTCTAGTCCTCTTCCTGCACAGTACTTAATAAAGATTACAACACTCTTGTGATTGTCCATTCCTTGGTGCCACCTCTGCTGTGAATTTCTGCCCCTTGTAGCTTCTGTGTTCTTCGTTTCTTCCTCTGTACTGCATGCATATTTGTCTGTCATCTATCGTCTTCTCGGGTGGTTGGCTTGTCACCTTCTCAATCAGGAACATTAGTTGTTGTGATGTAATTGTGTTAACTTTGTGTTGTTTTTGTGTTGTAAAAATTTTTGCAGTTTTTTCTTGGTGTTTTTCCTTTTTAGAATTTCAAGCAGTTCATTCCTCTTCAACAGAACCATCTGTCTGCTGTGGAACTGGCAGTGCATTCATTTCATTTTGCTCTAAGTCAGGAGGTTCTTCATGGTGTTCTTCATGTACAGCATGTTCTTTTACAGGTTTCACATATGTGATATGAAATCAAGGGTCTCTATTCTCAACTTTTATACAAGTTGGGCTAGTTAATAGCACCTGGAAAGGCCTGACCCATTTAGCGTCTAGAACAGATTTTCTTGTGAGGTTCCTTATGTATACCGTATCTCCTGGTTTAAGCTGATGTAAGCTAAAGTCTAAAGGAACTCTCTGGGTTAACAAGCCAAGTTTGTGCAATTCGTCCAGTCTCTTCTTCAAAGCTTTTATATATTTATATAGCTGACACTCAGCTCCAGTGTGTGACAAGAGAGCTGACTTCTGGGATGAACTATGCCATGGAGCGTGCCCTTATAGAAGTTCATACGGTGGCAATCTTGTGTCACTACAGGGTGGACTTCTTAAATAAAAAAGAACAATGGGGAGTGCTTGTACCCATTTCAGATGGCTTTCAGAACACACTTTCCCAATTAGAGTTTTAAGTCTCTTATTACAGATTGCAATTTGCCCTGAGGAAGAGGGGTGATAGACTGAATGTAAACTTTTCCTTATCCCCAAGGTCTTATAAATCTCATGCAAGATGTTCTGGGGAAAGTGTGACCCATGGTCCGAATCTATTCTAGTTGGCACAGAGAATCTCTGAACTATCTCTCTCTCAGAAGTGTCTTCACCACAAAGGCTGCGTTGTTTTTCTTTGCAGGGAACACATCAAGTCAACCTGTCAAAGATGACTAGGGCATATTTGTATCCCTAACAATTGGGCATTGATATATAATCAATCTGCAAGCACTCAAACGGGGTATATGCCAATTGTCTGCCTCCTAGTCCCTTAATTCTAGTCACGCCCTGATTGTACTGCAAGCAAACCTTGAATTTCTGGCATGTTCTAATTGCACAAGTGGATATGCCAGGAGCTGTCCAGTGCCTTCGAATACCATCCACCAGGGATTGGGTCCCATAATGGCCTTTGGCAGCCCAAGAAACTATATCCTGGCCCATCCAGGACAGACTTGAAAAGAAGAATGCACAAGGAACAAAGACTTAGCATTGTAAAATGGAAAATAATATGGCCATATTTTCTTGGGGCAACCTGTCAGTAGTCCTGGTTGGAATGTTGACCGTGGCATGAGCCATAGGGAAGGTACCAACTGGCAGTTGGACCTAGGGTATATAAAGGCCTGGAGACCCAGGGCTCGGGTTCTTTTCCTACTTTACTTCTCACCATTGCTTCTACCCCTTGGGTGGGATCCAGGTGGATCGAGGGAGGTGGGATGTGGGATAGTTTAGTTTCCTAGGCCAGGAAGGGTTAAAGATCATTGCTGACCAGATAGGAACATCAATCTGATATACCAATTATTCCTTATCAAGAGATTGCTTTATATTTACCATCAAGAGGCCATTTTATTTCTGTCCCAGGGCTGGTCCCTTGGGACAGCTGAAGATCATAGCAAGGAGCTAATCAACATCTTGAATTTAGATCTAGAATGCAGTAATAAATTACTTTCATAGTTTTCCTAACCCACTCTCCAATCCCCTTTCCCAAACGAATTTATTCAATAAATCCTAAATTAATTTAAGAACTAATGTGTTCTACCTTCATCTTAGATCTAAATAGTAACTGCTGTTCAAGATTCTAAGAGAGAGACAGAGTAACTCCATTACTGTTTGGACAGGAATCACCATACTTCCCTTCCTGTCTAATCTCTCTACCAACCAATAGGTGTTACTTCCTCATCCAGGTCAGAGGCTGAAGGAAAATCATCTTAAAGGGGTTTGGTCCTTACCAAGGGAAATGACATCAATTCCTTGGCTGACTTAGTCACTGGGTATTTGTCATTCCTATGTTCAGTACCTCTAATCTACAGTTTGTGATTAATCCATATTAGTTTCCTGACTTTACCAGCTTTACCAACCACCATTATAGATTTAGTCTTAAACCCTCATTTCAGCACTAACCATTGGGTATCTAGTTCTCCCCAACTCCCTGTGATTTCCTATGATGGGATAGTCATACTCTTCAGTCACTGGGACCCTGACAAACTGCTTAGATTGGCCTACCAATATTGTGGGGAGGAGGGTGGAGATGAGAAGTGCTACACATGTTTTTTTTCTGCAATGTGAAGTCTATCTCAAGTATATTAGTAACGCTCCCTTGGTAAATTCCTTCTCACTAAAGCCCCCTTTCAAGGCTCACAGGTTGATTCCCAACCTCATTCTGATGTTTGTATCTCTCATGGTCTGCCTGTTTTCCTGGTAGGAAAAGGTTTTTACTTGCAGAAAAGCCACTGCAATGACCATAGCTAAGTTTTTACATTTATTTTTTTAGAAAGGATTTTCCCCATTTAGGGGATCCCCAAAGAAGTCCATGGTAACAAAAGGAACCTATTCTACCAGGTCAGTCGTCTCCCAGCTGCTGGCTGGCTGGTTGGCACTTCAGCAATTACACTCCACTTGCCACTGTAAAAGGGAATTCTTGGTTCTTTGAGTTCATACTTGTCAAAATGGTATCCTTTGTTCTCTTTGCCTCCTTGGAGTTAACACTTTGGTTAGCAATAACTTTGAATCAACACACACTTGAACTAGGTGGGAGAAGCTTGAAAACCATTTAGAGAATTTACACCCTACCAAATGTTAGGTGAGAAGCCAGCTAACTCAAACAGTCAGAAACTTGTTCACACCCCAAGAAAGAGTGAACCCTTTTGATGAATATTCACACCTCCAGAATGTGCAAATTCCCACAAAGACTGCCCTCTGGGCAGGGCTAGACAATTTGGAAGCTGTGGTTGGCCCCTGTGAAAAGGAGCAGGGACAGGAAACCACCATAAAAGCCATGAAGGCAGTCTGGAGAGACTAGTAGAGAGTGTACTCCAAGAAAAGGAGAGTCACTCCAAGAAGGAAGTTCAGCCTCAAGAAGAAGATTGGGTCAAAGAAGAAAGTGGGCCTCAGGAGTAACCTTCAGCTCTAGTCATTGTCTTGGGTGAGTGGATAGCTGGTTTTTCCATCTTGTCTTCTAGAGATAGTTTAATTATTATTGAAAGGAAAACTACTTGCTCTGCTTTTGTGTGTCCTCATAGCTTCTGGCCATTAAACCTGTCCCGCAGAGACAGGCCAGGGAGCAGGATGGTCAAGTCCAGGACATTCCTGAAGAAGACTAGGGCGGGCAGGGTGCTGAAGATAGTGAGGGAGCATTATCTGCGAGATGACATAGGTTGTGGGACTTCAGGCTGCACTGAATGCTGGGGAGCACAGGAAGGGCAGGCTCTGGAGTCTTGGTCTTGCAACCCCCAGAGCAGCCTCTGCCCTCAGCCCCACTACCTCCTGCCTGACACCAACATATTACTTCACCAGATTGATATACTTGAGGATCCAGTCATCAGAAACGTAATCTTGCTACAAACAGTTCTCCAGGAGGTGAGGAATCAGAGTGCACCCATATATAAGAGAATCCGTGATTTGATAAGTGATCATACCAAGCATTTCTACACCTTCACCAATGAGCATCATAGAGAAACATATGTAGAACAAAAACAAGGGGAAAATGATAATGATCGGAATGATAGAGCTATCCGAGTGGCAGCAAAATGGTGCAATGAACACATGAAGAAAATGACAACAGATGAGAATCATCCTCAAGTTATCTTCATAACAAATGACATAAAAAATAAAGAGAAGGCAATAGAAGAGGGGGTCCCAGCTTATACATGTGAAGACTACATAAAAAGTTTAAAGGCAAACCCTGAACTGGTAGATCGTCTTGCTTGTCTATCTGATGAAGGGAATGAAATAGAAAGCCGAAAAGTAATATTTCCAGAGCATCTTCCCCTGAGTAAGTTACAGCAAGGCATAAAATCTGGTGCATACCTTCAAGGAACATTCAGAGCAAGTAGAGAGAATTATCTTGAAGCCACAGTATGGCTTCATGGAGATGATGAAGAGAACGGAGAGATCATCCTCCAAGGACTTAGAAACTTGAATCGAGCTATTCATGAGGACATTGTAGCTGTAGAGCTTTTGCCCAAAAGTCAGTGGGTAGCACCATCTTCTGTGGTCTTACAAGATGATGGACAAAATGGTGATGATGAAGAAGTAAAAGAAAACACTCTAAAAATTGCTGTGAATGAGAAAATGTTAAGACCTTCAGGAAGAGTGTTAGGTATAATAAAGAGGAACTGGAGGCCATTTTGTGGCATGCTTTCCAAGTCTGATATTAAGGAGTCAAGAAGGCATCTCTTTATACCTGCTGACAAGAGAATACCTCCAATTCGAATAGAAACAAGACAAGCTTCAACCTTAGAAGGACAAAGAATTATTGTTGCAATGGATGGTTGGCCCAAGAATTCTAGATATCCTAATGGTCACTTTGTAAAAAATTTAGGTGCTGTTGGTGATAAAGAGACTGAAACACAAGTTCTTCTTCTTGAACATGATATTCCCCATCAGCCTTTCTCTCAGGCTGTTCTTAGTTTCCTGCCAAAGATGCCTTGGAACATCACTGAAGAGGACATGAAAAATAGAGAAGATCTGAGACATCTTTGTGTTTGTAGTGTGGATCCTCCAAAGTGTACTGATATAGATGATGCTTTACATTATCGAGAACTAGAAAATGGACATCTAGAGGTTGGTGTTCACATTGCAGATGTTAGCCACTTCATTCGACCAGGAAATGCTTTGGATCAAGAGTCAGCTAAGAGAGGAACAACTGTATATCTTTGTGAAAAAAGAATTGATATGGTGCCAGAATTGCTGAGCTCTAATTTATGCTCTTTGAGATCAAATGTGGACAGACTTGCCTTTTCATGTATTTGGGAAATGAATCACAATGCTGAAATTTTAAAAACAAGATTTACAAAAAGTGCAATTAATTCAAAGGCCTCACTTACATATGCAGAAGCTCAAATGAGAATTGATTCAGCAAACATGAATGATGATATCACCACTAGTCTCCGTGGACTAAATAAACTAGCAAAAATTCTGAAGAGGCGGAGAATCGATGCAGGAGCTTTGATACTTTCTTCTCCGGAAGTTCGATTTCATGTGGATAGTGAAACTCATGACCCTATAGATCTTCAGACAAAGGAACTTAGAGAAACAAATTCCATGGTGGAGGAATTTATGTTGCTTGCCAATGTTTCTGTTGCAAAGAAAATCCATGAAGAATTTTCTGAAAATGCCTTGCTCAGAAAACATCCTGCTCCTCCTCCGTCAAATTACGAAGTTCTCGTGAAGGCAGCAAAATCCAAGAATTTGGATTTTAAGACTGATTCAGCAAAGGCTTTGGCTGACTCATTAGATCAAGTAGAATCTCCTGATTTTCCATATCTAAACACACTCTTCAGGATATTAACTACTCGCTGTATGATGCAGGCAGTTTACTTCTGCTCTGGAATGGATAAGGATTTTCATCACTATGGCTTAGCATCACCAATATATACACATTTTACTTCACCCATCAGAAGATACGCAGATATAATTGTCCATCGGCTTTTGGCAGTAGCTATAGGAGCAGATTCCACTTATCCAGATCTGACAAACAAGCACAAACTAGCAGATTTATGCAAAAATCTCAATTTCAGACACAAAATGGCACAATATGCACAGCGAGCATCTGTTACATTTCATACAAAGTTGTTCTTCAAAAATAAAGGAATAGTGAACGAAGAAGCCTATATTTTGTTTGTAAGGAAGAGTGCTATTGTGGTATTAATTCCAAAATATGGTTTAGAAGGAACAGTATTTTTTGAGGAAAAAGACAAACCAAAGCCAAGACTTACTTATGATGAGGAGATGCCCTCACTAAAAGTAGAAGATACAGAATTTCATATTTTTGATAAAGTTAAAGTGAAAATCACCTTAGACTCATCCAATCTTCAGCATCAGAAAATTCATATGTCCCTGCTAGAACCCCAGATACCAGGAGTAAATGTTCCTACCCATTCTACAAGCTCGAACACTGACGAACCAGAAAAAAAGAGGAGAAAGCTAGAAAATTAGCTGTATGTAATGTCAAAGAGACTCTTAAAAATTGATTTCCTTTTGTAATATTGAGGAAGAACACTGGCAAGTTTCATGTTTAAAAATATTGAGTGCAAATTTAATTTGTTGCTTTTAAAGTGCATCTTAATCATTTAAAAATGACATTTTTATTAAACAATTGTCTTCAAGTCTTTCTCATCAAAAAAAAAAGGAAATGTGACTTTAAAAGTGTTGTCTATTACATAAAACAGTTGACTCTCACTTATTGTAAAGTGAAGATTTTTCTGCTGCACGTAAAGTGGAACAAGCAGTTTTCAGTATGCATCATTAGATAATAAAGTCTTTTGAGAACAAGGGGGAAAAAAGATTGTCATTGAGCATCCAATGCCTCTTCCTTTTGTGCCCAAACTCCCTCACTACCAAGGTTTCCTTTTCCATCCCGTTGTAAGGAGCACATTCACAATATTCTTGATGTTCCCATCTTGTTTCTCAGTCATTTTCTAGGGACCTAGACAGATCAGTTTACCTTACATCTAGAACCTAAAGACTCAGTCTACCAGAAAAGATACCTACGTAAGGATGCCCTACAGGTCAGGTAGAAAGATTCCTCCATTGAATCCCTCCACTGCAAAGCTGAAGGGAATTAACAGCTGGATACATCTGTCTCACCTAAAGAAGGCCCCAACATCTCAAGTGGACATCCCAGCCAACTACTGGTGATCTCAAGGGAATAAAAAAGACAAACAGCAGTAAGAACACTCCCTTAAATAGATCACTCTCTAGATATGGGCTGAGTCCCCTGTGTTACATGACTAAATCCCCACTGGATCTCCCATAGCATGAACCCATACTAGCTATAGAACTTGACTTTGTTGTTAATGCATTGCTTCCTATACATGGTCATCACCATCTTATTCACCAGCTTGATCTTCTGGTCTTAGTTGCCCTCTTTGTTCCCTTTCTATCTTAAGCCACTCCAACCAATTCTTCATCTGTTGCTTTCAGCAGGTTGTATCCTTCTGCAGAGCTTAATTTCCAATGGATCTGTGGCCATAACAGAATTTCTAGTCTGAAATCACTTATCCATCCCCATTGATCTAAACAAGTGGGCTAACCTAATAGCCAACTAGGTAGCACCTACTGGAGGCTTTCTTTACCATTCCTTTCTTGGAGTTGTCATACCCTCCCCCTCAATCCCAACTACCAGTGGATTTGGACCTCTAATTTCTTGCTTTGCATATGGTCTCCTTCCCTGAATATTCTCTTGGCCACAAATCTTTAGAAAAAGTCCCTTCAAAGTTTTGTCATTTTACTCCTTACTTTTATTGCACCACTAGTCCTCTGTAACCCATTAATGAATCCATTTTCAATCTCACTTTCCATGATGGGTTCCTATGGAAGGCTTCTTCCTGATAAGTATTACCTTGGACCAGGTCTCCAGTTTCATCCTCTTCCTGATGACCCATCCACAGTCAAACCTAACCAACTCTTCTTGTTTGCACCCCATTTAAGTGTACCACTCATCCTGCTTCCTCCTTGTGCCAAAAGTCTCTGTGGCTTCTCATGTTTTACATTTCTGCCCCTCAACCATTTCAACATCATCCAAGTCTCCACTTTAAGGAAATTATAAGATAAGAAATTTGCTACCTCCCAGAATCCAGACAACAAATCAGTTTGGAAAAGACGCCATGAAGATGCCTACAGAGACCACAAACTGCATCAAAAAGACCCATAGTGAACTTTAGGATGTGAAATTGAACTATAGGGTGTTGAAAGAATTTGTTTTCAATGGATACTTTGAGGAGAATCAGCTCACTCCCAGAAGAGGAGATCCACCACACTGGGAGAAGAGGAGACTCCCTCCAAGAAGAGGAGGTTGCTACTTCCCCCCTCCCGGGCAATGGAGGTGGAAGGATGCATTCGAATGTATGAGCAGCTACACAGCATGAGAGCAAGTCAAGGATTAAGGCAGAGGCAGGAAGAGCATGAAAGGCAGGTCAGGGTAAAAAAATAAAGAGTATGTTCCAGTAACAAAGTGAACGAGTTTTTTTTTTTTTTTCCACTCATAAACACCTTGCATATACAACTAGGAAATTCCAGGTTCTTTCCAAAAAAGAATGGTGTAATATTAGAGGATATTAGAAGACTGCAAAGGAAATGGCTAAGAAGTCCAAGGAACTCTAATTTAAAACCCCTTTATTGAGATCATAAATGCTCTGAATCTTGCCCAGGTCTTCCTTGAGAAATATAGTGAAGGAACCTGAAGCTGATGTCTTCACTGTCAGTTAGAGGGCTTCAACATATCCTAACAACTGGTCTATATGATCTCATGATTGCTCTGCTGCTTGAACACACTTTCCTGATTCATGAAACCCTTGACTTGACTTAGAAAATAATTTCTTTAGTAATTAGACGGAGATGAAAGTACAGCTCAACCAGCAACTGCAGCCCAAGCATCAGCACGAGGACCTGCT
>NW_025393417.1:0-9761 GCF_016433145.1 Gracilinanus agilis
TATGGTGCCCAGGCTTTCTTTGTGTTTGATCAAAAAGTTTCCACTAATGAAAATGTCAAGGATATAGAAGGAACATTGAAGGTTCAATTAAAGAAAATTCCTAAAGTAATGGGAAACATAGAGGGGAAGGCAAAAATAGAGAACAGTGAGAAAAAATTAGCTAAAAAATTCAGTTGTAGCTTTTATGGAGATTTTGTTCTTGAGAATAATCCAGTGTCTTATGAAGATGCAATAAAAGCCTATGCCTCCCTTCCTAAGCTGCTTAAGGGTCACGGGGTGCCCCTCCAAGTCTGGCTGTACCCTCTAGAGAAGCTGAGCTCCAAGGCTGCCAAGTTGGTCCAAGGGATCAGCATTAGCTTGGTATGTGATGCCCAGGTCACTCTGGAGAAGTTATCTGAGTGTGACAAGAAGTGTAATGACGTGTTAGAAGCACCAGGTCTCTCTGTGTTTTCTGCAACTCAGGAAAAAGTCAGGCTATTCCAAATGCTGAATAAGCAGCACAGACAGATTTTACAAAAGGAAATAGCCAAGGTGTTACCTCAGATCCGGATGGGCGAAGGAAGGAAAATGAGCTGGTCAGCATTCTAACTAGAGAAAGCCAGTCCCCATTCAGCTCTAGAAGGCTCTCAGAATTCCTAGATCAGAAGCTCCATGAAATAAAGGTAGTAAATTCCTAACTCACCCTTCTGAAGGAGGTGAGAGTCATAGCTGACCAGAATGAGTTGGAGGATGTGGTACTAGGCTCTCTCCACCAATCTGTCTTGGTATTTGCATTCACTTCCTTGCAGGAGGAACCCTACTTAAGAGATTGGAAACAGTGGCTTGAGAATCCAGTTTCATTCAGTCCTAAATGTGAGCAAAAGACATATTATTCTTGGGTGGAGGACAAGGAGAAAAGTGATCCAATTGGCAGAATCCTTTTCCAAGTATGCTGAGTGGAGTCACTCTAGGAATACTCAGTTCCTTGTGGCATCTGTCCCAGACCAAGAGAACAAGGGGGTCTCAGTTTACCACTATGAAAGGGGACTTCTGGTCAGCACCAGCTTTCAGGTACCAGTTGTGAAGAAGATTTTTATTAAGTCTTAGCTTAGTATTAGGATTAGACCTAGCAGGAAGGGCTGGAGAATTCCAAGATGGAATGGGGAAGCAGGAAGTGGCTCTGGATCTCGGAGAAGGACTCCATGGTGGTTGGGACAAATAGTAACTGATTCCCTGGGAGACCTCAGGGTTAGTGGTGTTGCACCCTGATTCCCTGAGATCCTGGAGTGTGGGGAAGGTTGGAAGCAGAGGACATCTATCCTGCACAACAGCACTGAGTAGGGAGTGATCTGTGATCTGGTGGACAGCTTGCAGGCTCCTCTCCCTGCTGGGCTGCTTTGGACCATCAGTTCTGGAGGAGTTGGTTCCTGGCATCCTGAAACATCTCTGGACTCTACTGTGAGGATTCCCACTCCAGTCCTGTTATTCTCTGGGCCCTGCCTGGCTTAGGTCTTAGATTAGTGTAGATAAGTTCCTCCCTTGATGCTGTGGTTTGCCTTTAGCTTGTAAGTGTAGGATCCCTTATTCCCATCCTTTATTATTGTTTCCCACAATTAAACTGTTAAAAACCTTTGCCTTTTGCCTGCTGGTTCCATAGGCCCTTGCCTAGGTGGGCTGAGTGACTGTTGGAGCCTAACTGCCATTTTCAGCAACTGTTACCTCCTAGTAGTTAAACTTGGTCTCCTTACCTTGTTTGGTCCTGTCCATCTGTCATTCCTGTCTCTCTCACCCCAGTGTGAATGCCCAGACAATATTAGTTAACTTCCATTACAAAGTCAAACTTCCCCCTCCCCAGATTGGTGGAGTCACACATAACTATGTAGAGCTCACACTGACTCCAGCATCTGGGAAGTAGGAGGGAATCATTGGCTATCAGGTAGAGTACCAAGTTGTAGGAGAAGATGACTGGACCACCATCCCTCTGTCTGGAGAGCCAGAGGAATTCAAAGTGAATGGGCTACAGCCTAGCACAGAATATGTATTCAGGTTTGCTCAGGTGTGTGAGGTAGGATGTGGTGAGAACAGTGAGTGATGTAAGTCCTGTTTTGAAGGTACCATTTTTTACCAGTCCTCCTGGGAAACCAAAAGTTGTTTTGGTGATGTCACAGTCTGTAATGCTCAAATGGCAGGGTACAAGCATTGTTAAAGCAGGATTCAAGATCAAGGAATATAAATTAGAGTATAGGGAAGAGTCTGAGACTGTGGGTGAGGAGGAAGGAGTGTAGCATGAATACAGAACAGGAAATAATGAGGAGTACTGTACCATTGATGGGCTGAAACCTCAGACTGTGTACTGCTTCAGAGTTTCAGCTGTGTATGATGGAGGCTGCACAAGTGAGAAGAGTGACCCAGTGAAAATCCGGACTAATTTCCAAAAAATTAGACTAAACGACCTTAAACATCAATGAACCAAAGAATCAAATAAGAGTATTTGAATGCTGTACACGTTGAACAGGAGATTGCTGACTGACTTTCTCAATTCACTTAATTACAGAGTCAGACTCTGAGAGATTTATTTGCCTTTTGTAGTGTGGGGGGGAGAGGGAGGCACTTATCTATCCTGGAAAATTTCTCCAAACTCCAAAGCCCATGATGCCAACTTCTGAAAATGTAATATCTAAATTGGAATGTCATATTGCATCTCAGATGTAACTAGTGTGAGGGGTAGTGGACTGTCCTTTTCTGTGATCTAACCATTGGACTCCTCCTGATATGGCCTAAGATTTTGTTAGCTTTTTTAACAGTTGGCCTCACATTAAGCTTTTGGTTTGTTGGTTTGGTTTTGGTATGGACCTGTAAAATCACTGTAATTTCCCCCATGGTGTAAGTTCCTTTTGAGGAAAGCAACTCCTCTGTAATTTCTGGTTTAAAAGAAGAAGTTATTATTGGGTTTTGCATCTTAGACCCTCTGGCAATCTGATGAAGTCTATGGATCCTTTTGCAGAATGTTTTCAAGTGCATAAAACAAAATACAAGATATTTTTTTAAACCCAGCCACATTCAAATGCAATTATCAGAAGTATTTTTAAAACAACCACACAAAGTTCATAGATCCCAAGATAAAGACATCTCTCATTTAGAGATTTATTTGAAGCATACTTAGGAGGTTAAAGGTCTTTACCCCTCATTACCCAGCACTTGAACCCAGGCTTCCTGTCTCCCAGGCCAGTCTGCTATCCCTTTCCCCACACTGCCTTCCTCAAGCTTATAGCTAATTTTAAAGAAGATCTTGTTCAAAATTTCATATTACTAGAGATGTTGTAAGACAAAATTGGCATCTGGGGAAAGAATCTTGGGACACAATGATTCTATTTTAGAAAGCAAGATTCCATGAGTGCTTTCAGCTGTCATGTCACCTTGATGCCTCATTAAGGCCCATGTTGGGCAATCTTATAAAACTCCTAGGTTATAAAAAGCTTTGACTGCCTTCTCCTGTATCTGCATCTGGTAGAACTCTCCAGAGGACAGAGATTTTCCGTATTGTCTTTCTGTTCCCTTTAAACTGGGTTCTTGAACAATTTCATTGGATTGGATTTATTCCAATCGTTTTCCCACCTCAGCAAGAAACTTAAATGGAAAAACTGCAGCAAGAACAAAAAAAATCTGAGTAAATCCAATTCAGTGAACAGAATTTTTTTAGGTTTGCCCCTTGGTGGGATTTTGGTAAATTCCGGTCTCCAAATCAGCACATCTGAAGACCATCTCTTTGTGTGGGGCACTTCTCCAGATAGCCAACCTCTTCCATGTGTGTTCATTCCCGTTACTTCCAGTTTCTAAGAGCACTATTATCTGACTCTGTCCCTGAATTCCCATACACTCCTGGTGTGCAAGGGACCTTAGAGGTCATTTCATTCAGCTCTCTCATTTGATAGAAAAGGAAACTCTGGGTCAGAGAAGTCTACGGTTGCTCTAGGGCCATCGAATTCATGATGTATGACAAGATCACACGTGAATCCTGAAATCTGCAAAGCAGGTCACAGGAGGATGGAAATCCCACTCAGACCTCTGTATTTCGGAGGTACCATCAACCCTGCAAAAGGCTAACTGCAGAATTTCTGACAGTTAAGAGGGTTTAGAACCCTGACTAGGGGCAGTTGATCCTGGAGGCTTGGACAGAGCGAAAGGGCCAACTGAGCTCAGTCTTTGGGCTGAAACCTGGCCTTGAATCTGTGCCTTTTCTCTTGAGATTTTATAGCTCAGCTAATTCCTCTGTATCTCCCTGACCTTCCCTATTTCATTCCCCATTTCCTTTCCTAATTTCCTGTGGGTTTTGGGAGAAGGGTGAATTTGGGTGGGAGCAATCAAACTTTGAAGACTTAAGTTTTCCCTATACTCAGGTAGGGCTTACCCTTGATACAAATTATCTCCTGATTCATTGTGTATAACTTCCTTAACCTAAAAAGCAACAAAGCCTCCAGGGGTTGAGTGGGAGCAGGCTCTTGCTCAGCCCACCCCATTCCTGTGACCCTCCCCAACCTAAAGCTTCTCTCTAGGTGGTTGTTAGAGAAACCTTGTATCCCTCTGTCCTTTATAATCAACCCTGAAACTTAATAAACCCTGTTGTCATTTAATCAAACCTTTTGCTAAATCATTGGTTGAATGATAAAAGAGGGATAAGGAGAGATAGGAATAGTTTCTCTCTGGGTCCTGAGGGGAGCTGGAGGCGTCCATCTTGGAGGAAGTGGTGATCTCTACACTTCCTCTGAGAAGCCTGTCTATTTCAGAGACAGGGTAGAGCCTTGAGACTCTTTCTTTGTGAACCCAAGAAACTGACTAGAAAGCCCTCTAGTTAGTTTCAAACCATTTCTGACTGGCCCCAACCTTTTGTCTGTAGAAGTGTCCTTCCTACCTGGAAGGGTTCAGCCTGCTTGCCTTCAGTGTCCTCTGTCTCAAGCCTGTGTACCCAGTCTGTGTCTCCCTGTTGCAGCTGCCTGCCCAACTACCTCATCATCTCCCCTTGCTGCTCATTATACTTCATCGTCTTATATTTCTCTAAACTCAGCCATTCCCTTACATCTCTCCTACCACCTCAATCTATTACCTTCACTATTGTACCCTCCTTTCTCACCTACTGACTTAGGGACCCACAAACCCCATCCACTTGTTTTATTCCCCTATTACATCTCCCTGTGTGACTCTTTTCTTACCAACACTCCCTATTTTGTGATCAATATCCCTACTCAGCCTCACAGAAATACAGAAGAACACTATAGGCTATTATTAGAGCCCTTACAGGTCTCCTACATTCTAGGAAAGCCCTACCTTTATATATTTATGATACAGAGATTCCCCCAAAAGTCACCTTATAATAAACCAGCAAATCGTGAGTTAATGTTAAGGATTTTCAATTCCCCAAAAAAGCTGCACCTAAATTTCACAATCCCCACACACAGATGCCTGGAAATGCTTTCAAGCTTCCCCTGATCCTTAAAGTAGAATGTAAGATAGGGAGGACAGGGGATGAAAACTTAGAGCAAGTTACCTCCCCATTACACTAGACTATTCTTATTAATCCCATAGCATAAAGAACAGGAACAGTAAACTTACCTTTGAAAAATATTGAAAAATGAAAGGTTGTTATTGGAACAATATTTGGATTGATTTAGGATTTTCGTATCTTTTGAATCCTGATTTATGATGTATTTGTGTAATCAACTAGCATAAAGAATTATCATCTATTAAATATACAACTGAATAGAGCAAAGAATAATCATCTTTAACTTGACTGGTTAAAATGTAATTAATTATTATATTACTGGAAAGCATACACTGTACCTCATGAATGGGTAGGAATGGTAATTTCCAATCCAGTTATTTCGTGATGAATTATTCTTTTTTTTTTTTTGCAAGTCATAAAGTAGCTTTTATTGGCATATCCTGGGGGGTGTTGTAGACATTTTTAAGCAAAGGTGTCTACCCCAGCAAGGAATTCCATGTAACCCATAACACATCACTGAATCAGAACTTTTCAGATCCCAGAGACATACAGCCAGGTCAGTAAGAGGTTCCAAAATTCAACAGGTCAAGCACTGTTTTCCATTAGGATCCAAAGAACAGATCCTGGGAAATCTGCCCTTGGATATGCATGGTTGAGAGGGAGTTGTTTGTATGTAGAGTTCAAGTCTTCTTTTGAGGGAACTTGACTCTAGCCTGCTGCTCCCCAGTCAAGAGTAGGATGTTCCTTGTTAGTTTTTAGGCACATCTCCGTTCAGTGTAAAATAGTGTCTACCTGAGCTCTGTCATCTCCTGACTTTAGAGTATGTGGTCATCAGGATGGTAGAGCTCACTCATGAGGCGGTAAATATAGGAGGGTGCATTCCCTCCAATGTTGGAAATAAAGAGGGTGATAAGCTCTGGTGGGACATAGTCAAACACAGGGCAATGAACATTGACCTTCTCCAAAATGTCTCCTTCTGTGAATGGCAAGACTTCTTCAGGGGCTACAAACTTGTGGAATGAATCTTCTTCATTGGGAAACTGTGGTGAAAGCTTAAACATGGGTGCACAAACAATGAGTGGAGTGGAATGGTGTTTAGCTGCTAGGGCCAGGGTGTGAGTTCCTGCCACTGCTCTCAGGGAACCATTGGCCAGGATGGTCTTTGTGCCAATTATCACTTTGTTGACTCTTGACATAACAGCAAAAATAGCAGCATCAGTCATGACAGTTGTTTCAATATTCTCCTTGGCCAGATTGACTGCCATCTTATGGCCCTGGCAGAAAGGAGCACACTCTGCCACAATAATGCGAAATTTCCGCTTTTGGGCAGCCACTTTGAGGAAGGCTTCGACGGTTCGAGAGTATCCAATAGTCATTATCACTTCATTGGAATGAATATGCTCCAAAGCCTGCATCGCTATGTTCTCTGTTGTCCCTTCCAACTCCATCAACAACTCATTAATAACCTCAATGATATTGGCTTGGAGTTGTGCATAGTGAAGACTGAAATCTTCATTCAGGCCTCCAGCTGTCAAGAGTTTGTGTAAGGACTCCTGCTGATCACTCTCATCACTCCGTCCATGGAGTCTGCCATACTCCTCGTGGATGATCTTGAGGACCCTACGCACCATGTTGCCCACGGTGGTCTCCGAGGGCTGAGTGGCCATCATTCGCCGGCCCTCCTTCCGAATGAGCTCCATCAGCTCCCCCGCTTTGCTCCAGCGCCCCTGGGCCACGATCCGGTGGAGCAGCCCCACTGTTTCCCGGGCCATATCCTCTGAGCTGTGCTGGCCTCCACCCCACTTCAGCGCCTCCACGAAACTCTCGATCCTTTCTGATAGCTCCATCCCCTTCTCGGCGGCGCCTGGCATTTTGCAGGTAGAGAACCCGATCCGTGACCCTGGAGCTGGAGGAAACAAGACATGCGACAGTAGCAAAACTGACACAAACGGATCTACGTGATGAATTATTCTTGACAAGCTTTGTATCTTTTGTTAATAATAGAAAACAAGATAATTACAGAATATCAATCAAATGATTTTGTAATTCAGTAAAAGTTAATGTATGACTTAATCCATTATCTGCAAGAAAAAAATGTATGGTAAATGTGAAAATTCATGCCAGTGTGTATGTAATCTTAAGAAAAGAGTATAAAAAATAAAGACAGCAGATGGCCAACAGATCAGTCTGTGAAGCCTAGCTGAAAACTCAGGCCATTCTCATTTGTTTTAATCTGCCTTTGCCGTCCCACCTCCTTGAGACCTGGACCATGGGGGGGCATGTTCCCCCACATAAGGTGACAAGGATGACAAGTATTAGGATCATGATTTGAACTCAGGTCTTCTGACTTCCAGTCAAGGGCTCTTTCAATTACAAGAAATGGTTATAAATGGGACCTGCTGCCCTGTCTTCATTGACTGCCAAAAAAGGAAAACATTGTCTTATAGGAAGTCAGTTTGTGGTCTGTGTCTTCTTTAATACCTCCCCAACTCGAAAACGAATTCAGTCTTCTTTCAGCTTCTTATCTCCAACACTGAACAGGTTACAAGGGGGTAGAAGGCCAGGACATGAGCAGAAGGCAGGTGGGAAGGAACTGGAGACTCAGATTTGGAGAAAACATAAAAAAGAAAGTCTTCTTTGCCCAAATGCTGGGAACAAGCAGTGTGATAGGGATCCATGGCTCTCAAGATCTATTTATCACCTCTTATAAAGACAGCTTAATTGATAAGAAAATGGACACAGGAGATCTTTTAGCTCATGCTTCTAGCTCTGTCTCTGGCAGTATGGAGTTTATTATTTATACTTCAAGGCTCACTTCACACAAAAGAACCCCCCAAAACTTTGAGTTTGCGCAGAAGTAACAAATTATGTCATATCAAAACACAAAGATTCTCAATGGCCTCAGAATAGAACCAGACCAAGGCTGAATTTTGGCTGGTCCATTATCGAAAGCTAAGTCTGGGAATACTTTCTCAGGGACAAATAGCCCCCACTGGAGGAGGTTTTGTCTAAATTTTGTCCATTATTGACCTTGATTTGTCTAGAAACTACCTTTGAAACAAAAACAGTTGTATTTCTGACCAAAGGAGAGAATGTTAACCTCTTGACTTCTGGTTTGCTAGGAGTTTAAAGCTTTTCATTAAGGCCACAATACTTTTCAACAAGAAAAGGTATGGATCACAAAAAGGGGTCAAAAGAGGAGTCTCAGATTTTTATCTATTTAAGACTGTTTCTCTTATTGGCTTCCCACACATGGCTCTAAGGGTAAGGCTTTCAAGCTTCATTAGCTCCATTTCCAGTTTAATGTTGTCAGCACTCCCCACTGAACTTGCTGGAAATCATAAGACTTCAGAGAAATAAAAAATAGCTCCTCATTAGAAAAAGGTTGTTAACCTTTGATAGAGAATAGGATATGCTTGCTTACACTCATCCCAAGGTCCACTGCTGAGAGCCAGAAGCTTGTCTCTTACCTGAGGAAAAAAACCTGCCAAGAGTCATTTAAATTTTCCCTACTTTTTAATTGGTGGCTAAACATGGCATCTCTGTGGTGTTTCAGGAGGAAATGAGATAAGAGAAGAGTCCAATCAAGTAAGATGGGCTTTGAGGTAGTAGTACTGACTTTCCATCAACCAAAAGCATGATGCTAATATGGTACTTTGCTTCTAGTCCCATATACACAAGTTTCCCCAAAAGTCTTAATGTATTTGAAATGACTAAAATTTAATATGGCACTAAGATTTTTAGGACATTCTGTAGCTATGAGAATGTGTTTGTTAAGTATATAATTAGGTCAAAGGAAGCAGGAGGTTCTTTTAAAAAATATTGTCATATCTTTTGTGTTTTCATCACTTAGATTTCTTTGCTCCTGTGTAAATGGAGTTTTGTGCCCCAGGACTACATTTCCCAGAATTCCTTTACTTTTCCCAGAATTCCTTTTTCTTTTATCCCCATGTTGCATGCTCACTGTTTTTTAAATAAGATTCTTTGAACTCTGCCCTCTTGCTAGCTCTCTCTCTCTCTCTTCTTCCCTCACTCCCTGGCTGGGATCCTCCTCTTTACTAAGGTTATCACTATCCTTTACTTCCAGTTATTATTAATAAATCTTATAAAATTATAATACTTGGAGTAGTGGATATTAATTTTTAATCTTACACTCCCAAATACTCTTTACCTTCTTCCCTGCAAGAGAATAAGTTTGTAAGGCAAATACTTTTTTAAAAAGTGGAAGGAGAAGGTAAACAATTCATCAAAACCAATCAACATGCAAGAAAAAAATCCAATATTA
>NW_025393418.1:0-4473 GCF_016433145.1 Gracilinanus agilis
CCTTGGTGAATAAGTACCCAATGAAATTTGAGGGTTAAAATGCTGAGGGACCGTAGGCCATCCCTTGGGTCCTTCTATCGCTTCCCTTTCCAAAGTGGAGAGATAATAGGTTTGGAAGGAGTAGCCACTGTTTTCTCTTCCAGGTCACAGGGGGACAGAGACAGGACGCTGACACATATTTACTCCTGCGGTGGATGGTTGTAATGGATGGTTGTAACCTAGAGAAAGAGAGCCAGAGAAAGGGAGAGTTCTGGTTTAGTTGATTCCCCTGGTTTCTTTGGGTCCCCTGTTCCTCTGCTGTGCTTACCTTACAGGGAGGAGAGGAAAATGGAGAGAGAATTTGGGGCAGAATGGCTATTTCCCGAACAGGGACAAAATCAAGGAGAAGATTCAAGGGTCATTGTCCTGAGTGGGGTTTACTCACCATTGAGATGGAGGCTGTCCTCGTTGAGGATGGAAGTCCGCAGGCTGGTGAGGCCACCAGACTGGTTTCTGAGTTCCTGGTAAATCCTCTCTCTGTCCATCATGAATGGGATAGTGGAATGGCTCCGATATAGACAGGTGGCATCAACCACTGCCTCTAGCTCTACAGAAGCAGCAAACTGGAGGAGGTCTCTAGCCCACCTGAGGCACCCTGACTACGCCAAGTGCCACAGACCCTCCTTCAAGGCCCACTTCTCACTGCACCCCCTGAAACAGGTGAGCCCAGGCCTGAGGATGGAGCAGAGAACGATGCCCTCTTCCAGCACAAGCTCAGCTCCATCGGAGATATCCTCTGTAGTCACCGTGGTCATTGCAAGGCCCTCACTCCCCCCGACTCCAGTAGAATCCAGGGGAGAAATCGCTCCTGGGGAGAGTCCCAGCACCCCCCCTGCTCCATGGCCCATTCTGGTAAACCCAGTGCACATTGAAGGGAAATCGGCCCCAATTCGACTCTGTCTTCACTTGCAACAGCCATAAGTGCCACAGAGGGCGCGCCAAATGGCCAGGGATGAGTGTGCTGCTCTGTGACTCTGCACTGCTGCCTGGACTGCTGGTCTCCCATTCTGGGGTGCTGGGGGAGGCCGAGCTATTCTGTGCATTTCCATTTTCGCCCGTGCTCAATTCAGTCACGGGTGCCACGGAGAGGGAACCCTCAGGAGGGGGGGGGCTTCTTCGGCTCCGCAGGAAGACGTTCAGCTGGGCTTGTCCAGATTCCAGGCACGGCACTGCTTTTCCTACTCTCTGAAGAGGCCGAGGGGACGCTTGAGGAGGAACTGGTCCCTTCACTTCAATTGGCCGGAGAAGGAGAGGCCACGTCAGGCGGAAAAGGGACTCCAGGACCTGGGAAGTGTGTGTGCTCTCTGGGAGGGATTCCAGGGGTGTCGCCTTCTCTGGGAAGGGGCCGGACACTGTTTGATCTCCTCTTGGTCCTTCTACAAGGAGGTGTCTGTGTCTCCTTCAGACGCCTCTGGAGGGATGCTGGGAGCACTGGAAGCTGGGGCAGCCGAGCCTGGCTCTACGGTGGTACGTCTCATGGACAAATCTGGACTTGGCATGACTTCTGTGGCACTTACGGCTGTTGCAAGGGAAGCCAGAGTCGAATTGGAGCCCATTTCCCTGGGGGCGGCTTTCACTTGAATGTGCACTGGGCTTACCAGAATGGGCCATGGAGCAAGGGGGGTGCTGGCAGCGATTTCTCCCGTGGATTCTACTGGAGTCAGGGGGAGTGAGGCTCTTTCTATGGGCTCGGTCACGACCGAGGATATCTCGGATGGAGCTGAGGTTGTGCTGGAAGAGGACATGGTTCTCTGGTCATTGTTGGACATCAGGTCTGTTTCAGGGGGCTCAGTGGGAAGCGGGCCTTGAGAGTCTGTGGCACTTGGCGGAGTCCCGGTGCCTGATGCAGCCCCAGGTGGGGCAGAGACCTCCTCCACATTCAACGTGGAGGAACTCCTCCAGTTTGCTGCTTCTGTAGACACTGAGGCAGTGGTTGGGGTTGGAAATTCAGATGATTCTGTTTCTGCACTGGGCCCTGTGACCAGAAGGATGGATAATTAAGTTACAGCATGTTTTGGACTATGGTCCATTTTCCATTAGTCTAGTAAGGAAAGGGTTCATCCTTGCCTCTTACACTTCAGGAATGAGGGAGGGAGGAACCCTTCCAATTAATTGTTAATTGATAGATTATTCTAAGCAATGTTTGACTCCCCTCCTCAACTAGACTTTGCATTCTATCATTTTTCAGTCTGTCATTCTCTTTTGTCTACCTCTACCTGTTTCCCTCCCGAGGTTCATACATTTCCACATCTAATTCTCTGCGGAGGGTAAGTATGAGAATATGTATTCAAATCTCCTTTGTCCATTCAGATAAGTGTGAGGATCTAATAGTGCCTCTTCCCCCAGCTCCTTCTTCCATATTTTTATATTCTACAAGAATACACCAGTTGTGAGAAATAAGAAGTTCCACCTAATTATTCCTTATTTATTCACCAACATATTCCCTTTTTCCCTCTCTTTTCTCACCTAGGGGGAAATTGGAAGGGGTTCAAGAGTTAATAAAGTTGTTAAATTCTTATGGGGCAGAAAAGAATTCTTCAAAATCCTAATTTTTTCAAGGCTCAATGGAGTGAAATACAAATTGTATACAAAGTAAATTCAAAGAAAGAAGGGGTTTAGCATTCAAGGTTCCAAGTAATTCATTTAATACACATTGATTAAGACATTGTTGTTCAAACAACAGAAAGCCTTGTTCTAACCTATATCAACTCATGTGACTCACTTCCATAAACTCTCTGAGAACTGGATTCCTCTTCTCACACTTCATACCTAGCCACAATTTTCTACTTTCTATGTCAGGTCAGGAAGCACCTAGCTTTTTACCCTGGGGAGAGGGGGGGCAGCTGCCTCCTGTTGATCCTCCTATACAAAAGGTTCCCTAGCCTGCCCTGCACCCAAAAGTTGATTAAACCATTAAATCAAAGTGTGGAATATTTAATAATGTGTGGCATACTTAAAGGGACCACCATGCTTCTTGTCCTTGTGGATATTACGTTTAATTAAACCTTTCCAGGGGAGCAAAACCAGAAGAGAAGTTAAGCATTAGTTCATTGCTACCTGTCATGCAAGAGGCTAATGATAACTGAGCAACAGACATGGTTGGAGTGTAGCTATTGAAGGAGCAGAGGAAAAAGGAAACCTTACTAAGGAAAACTATTGGCCAACATTGGTAAATGAAGAATAGAGGGGAGAGGCACAAGTCTCACTGGAATGTTGGGGGATGTCCTCTATGTAGCAGATTACAAAGACTGCAAGGTCTGACCCCTTAAACTTGAACAAGAAGGAGATAGGGAAGAGTCTGCTTTCCCAGACCCGTGGGGTAATTTTTAAATTTGAACTTTTCACTTATGTTTTGAGTAACAAAAAGACAAAAATAGACAAATGAGTAAATAAAGTCTAAATATTAGCCATATCTGTTGTGTATCTCATTCTGAACCCCTAACACCACTTCTATTCCTCTGCCCTATACTACTACTCCCTTCCAAAAAAGTAACAAATATATTATATGTATATATATGTGTGTATATATATCATTGTAGTGTCCCAGTAAATAGATAATAAATGAATTTAAAACTCACTATTTTGGGATCTGATGCATGGCAACTCATGGTTAAAACCTGTAGTTGGGGAGGGGAAAATAAAAGGAGAAGAAATAAATTCAGAGGAAACAAGTGTTGGAGAGAAGGTGAGGGCATCGAAGAAAAAGGCATGGGACAGTAGATGAAAGGAGGGAAAACACAAGACAACAGGGCAGAAAAAAGAGATTAGGACAGAAGAGACATGAAGACAAGAGTCTGGGAAAGATAGAGAAAAGAGAAGACAAAAAAGAAAGAGAAAAGAGAGGGAGAGAAAAATGAAGAAATATAGAAAGTGATAGGTAAGGAGAGAGAGAGAGAGTCGGAAAGAGAACACATAAATCTTTTGAGTAGGGTATCTCTATGTGGAACAAAAGGTTAATGGGGGAATGGAGAGAAGATGGTTTGGCACCCATAGGGTTGGGGAAATGGTCCTTCGCAATTCAAGAGGAAGGGATTCATGGCATACTTCTTGCTTGAAGGAGCCTAAGAACAATCCAGTCTCTTGGGATCTTTAGAAGGGAGCTCCCCACGTCTTCATAGTTTGTCACCACTTTGAGGGCCAGTGCTCCCCGGAGTGAGAGCAAAACCATGAAAACAAAGGAGGATGAAAAGGAAAGAAGAATTTGGGAGGGGTGTGTTGTTTTCTGGAAAGGGAACCACCCACAGAAAGAGAGGTATATGTCCCAAGTCAAGGTATTTACCATCCACAAAGAGGCTGTCTTTTTCTATCAGCAGATGTTTTAGCTTTTTTCTAGAGATCTGCTCAGTCAGCTCCCAGTAAATCGTTTCTTTGTCCAGGACAGGTTTGAAGGAGTTTTCCTCGAATGCACAAAGTACCTCCACTCCAGTTCCACTG
>NW_025393419.1:0-12778 GCF_016433145.1 Gracilinanus agilis
GTTATTATGGAAATCCTTTCCAAACGTTCATTTCTTCAAAAGGCAAAGCTGAGATTAAGGAATTCTCACCCACAGGAAATAGTATTGTGGAGAAAAGAAATTTAAGAATTCTATTCTAACCCACAAATGAATGTTTACTGAGTGAAACTGATTTGTGGGGAGATCATCATGTTTCTTTGAAAATTAAAAGAGAGATTGATTTCTTACACTTCTTAGAACTTCTAGAGACCTATAATTTGAATATCCTTCTGAGATAAGAACCTGTATGCATTATGTCTTCTGTGATTGGACTCATAGTGTAAAAGGTCCTTTGATTTTTGATAGCTTAGCCTGAATTGATTTTTACTCTGAAATATTTCATTGGGCATTGTTATTCCTCTCTTCTCAGTGACTAAGTTGTCATATTAAATAAAATCCAATTAAAATGAATCAGAATGTAACCTGGATCTATATGAAAAATATTCACAATCCTGCTCTCCATGAACCATTTTCTGCCCTAAACTTTATTGAATGCTTCTATATTCTTCCTGGCCAATTTTGGCCAATTGAGGTGTTACACTTTTTGTCAGTTCTCTCATGGCCAGGAACTAATATTACAATTCAGAGCATTCTAAACCATATCTTTATTGGACTTTACCACATTAGACATTTCCCTCATATTCTGAGAAGACAGCTGAGCCAAATGAAAACTGAGATTTATGCTGTGAACAAGGAAAATATAATTTCATTTAAAATAGTAATTCATACTGAAGTGTCATCATTGAACTCACACTCTACACTCATAATGTTGTTAGAGAAGATATGAATACAGGTTAATATATAATAGTAGTGGAGTCCATTTTGTTGCAAGCTTTACCCTATAGTGTACATGATTTCTGCATTAACTATTTTTGTGCGCTACTTATTATTATTAGTGTTGTTTTTTATTAATTTATTTTTTGTTTCCCTTAAAATTCTCAAGAGTCTCTCTCGTGCCTTCCTCTTCCCTCAATAGAGAATACATTTCATAGAATGGTCTATATTTGTAAGGACTCTTAAAACGGAATACACAATGACTGAATAGAGAATGAATATGGAATACAGAGTTTAATATACTTATCAATGAACAGGGCCTTCAAACCGAGAATATAGGATGTCAGCATATGAGCAAACATTTGAATATTAACTTTGGAATGTTTAGTAATGGATGATGCCTTAAAACATAGATCCCAGAATGTCAGAACAAGAATGAATTTGAGATTGTTTTTCTCAAAAGGTTTCCCAATGGAAGAACTCTTAAAATAGAGAATATTGTATGTCCAAGCAGAAAAGAATTTAAGAATATAGAATTTCAGAACTCTAGAATATTGATTATAGAATTTAGAGTTTAAAATGCCTAGTAATGGAAGGATCTTTTTAAAAAATATATTGAAAATTGGGATTTGAAAGGAATTTGGAATTTTTTATCTAATGCTTAATTTGGGGGAGTGCAAAAACAAAGAATACAGAATGTCAGAATAGGAAAGATAATTGGAAGATTGAGTTGAGAATGCTTAACAATGAAAAGGGACCTCAAAACTGAGATTTTAGAATGTAAGTACTTGAAAGAAGATTAGAATATTGATCATAGAATATTTTGGAATGGATGGAGTCTTAAAACAGAGGCTATAAATTATCAGAACAAAAAA
This sequence comes from Gracilinanus agilis, assembly GCF_016433145.1. Taxonomy (NCBI): domain Eukaryota; kingdom Metazoa; phylum Chordata; class Mammalia; order Didelphimorphia; family Didelphidae; genus Gracilinanus; species Gracilinanus agilis. Next base: position 1,668 of record NW_025393419.1, read on the forward strand.
CTTTAAGACATTATTCTCAGAATGCTTAGCAATGCTATGATTGGTAACATGGAATAAAGAATGTCAGAGCTGGAAAGAACTTTAGAAATTGAGTATCCAATGTCTAGCAATGGAAGGATCCTATCAAAATACAATATTGAATGTTAGCATTTGGAAGTACTTCTGAATATTTTTAAAGAGTGTTTAGCATTTGATGGAGTAGGCCAAAATAATAAATTATTTAGTGTCTGAATTTGAAAGAACTTTAGAATATATTTATAGAATTCTTAGTTTTGCAAGATGTTTAAACACATAATATAGAAAGTGAGAATAGGAAAGTACTTTGGAATATTGAGTTTAAATGTTTAGCAATGGAAAGAACTTTCAAACTGTGAATATAGAATGTCAGAAATGGAATGAATATTAGTATATTTACTATGTAATATTTAGGAATGGATGGAATCTTAAAACATAGATCTTCCTTAGACTATCCGAAGAAGAAAGAACTGCAGAATGTTGTTCTCAGAATGTTTAGCAATGAAAATACTCTTCAAATATAAAATGTAGAACATCTAAGCTGGAAATATTTAGAATGTTGTGTCTAGAATACCTACCAATGTAAGAATCTGACAAACATTAAAATGCAGAATCTCAAAATTGGAAAATGAATAATTTTTAAATGCTCAGTTTGGATAGGAATTTTAAAACATGGAATATACCCTGTCAGAATAAGAACTTTGAAATACTGAGTTTAGACCGCTTAGCCATGGAATAGGCCTTCCAAGTAAGAATAAAGAATGTCACAATGATAAAGAACTTTAGAATATTCTTCTCAGAATGTTTAGCAGAGGGAAGATTCTTCAAATAGAGAATACAGAATGTCAGAGGTAGAAATATTTTTAGAACATTGAATATAGAACACTTTGCATTGGTAGGATTCTAACAACATTGGATATAGAATTTTAGGACTTGAAAGAACTTTAGAATACAGTTCACACAATAAATTTTATTAGACGGTCATAAAGCAGCATATGGTAGGTCAAAATTGGAAAGAATTTGAGAATATTTTTCCTGGAAACCGTAGTTTGCAAAGGAATCTTAAAATGTAGAATATAGAATGTCAGAAAGAATATTCAAATATTGTATATACAATGATTATTACTGGATCAAGTTTATACACTTAGAATAAAGAATATCAGAAGAGAAAAGACCTTCCCCACTCACCCTCTCATTAACCAAGGGCTGGCTAGCATGTTGGCCTCTCAGCAGTCAGCTCAGTCGATCCTTCCTTCCTCCTCTGTGGTCACCCAGTCAATGATAAGCTTTTCTCTGAAGCCTTTCTACAGCTTGGTAGAACCTGTCAGAGCCTATACCTGGGTCATGATTACCAAGAACCCCTCATTGCCCCCTTCCCCTCCCATGATGAGTTTTTGGCAGACTGGGCTATGACATGCTTCCCATGGACTCAGTGACCATCTCTCTGCTAAGGATTTTCCAGTCTACTTATGGAGCCTTCTCTTCTCCACTGACCACCAGTCTTGCATTTCCACCTGCTCATTGGACATGTCCTTGTTACCCTGGCTCTGAGGCCTAGCTTTGTTGGTCAGAGGCTACGTATACTTTACAGAGATCTCTCCCCATGTTGGCCCCTGCCCCCTTTTCTGAAACCTGATTCTGGAAGCCCTCTCTGAGTCATGTAGCCTCAGGAATGGGCACCTCCCTGCCTCTGAGAGCAGGAGTGAGAAAGCAGGCCAGTGTAGTAGCAGATGGAGGCCCAGCTCCTGGCCTTTCCCGTGAAACTCCTGGGCCTGGCAAGTCTCAGTGATGTGCCAGGAGGTAGACTGGCCTAGGACATTGTGCAGCTTGTGGCAGTGCTTTAGGAAGGGGCTGCCTGAAAACAGGCCCATGTCTGAGGGGCAGGGGAGGTACTGGAGCACGGTCTCGGTTAAGAATACGGGTCCTTAGCTGTCTGTCACAGAGTCGAGAGTGACCATAACCCTGGAGATGTCAAAGCTGACATGAGGCTTCTCCATCTGGCAACTATTTTGGTTATCTGTTTGTCTTCTTGTTTCTGCCTTGCCCTCTGATTTCCTCCCCTGGAGCTCCTCTTAACTGTCCAACATTCCCTTGTATGAGGGAAGGTTTGTCCAAAAGAAGGAAAGACTGGTTGTTCTTAATGAATTCTATTGGCTTCTTGAGATATCATGAAGACCTCCAAGTCACAGCCCTGGCCAGGGATGCCTGGACACCACAAGAGGAGTATTGCAGGAAGTCAGAGGAGTTCCCCTTTCAGTTGTATCCCTGCAGCCTTCCTTCCGGGCCCTTCTTGGCATGAAGGTATGAATTCTTCCCACGGAATCATGGCATTTGGGAATGGAAAGAGTTTGCCTTTGAGCCCATCTCCCCTGCAGAGAAGTATGCCATGCCGGATAAATGGTCTTCTAGACCCTGGGCAGGGAGAAGGTTCAAGACCTCACGGACACAAGAAGAATACGTTTGTGAATCCAGCATAACTGACTGTTTGGTGACAGCCTCTACATGTGATTGCTTGGTTTGGAGGAAGTTGGCTTCCAAGAGAAGAGAAGTTCTTGTGTGTGAGGGTCTAGCAGACACACAGAGTCACCTGACAAGCACAGGATGGGCTACCAGTGGGAAACCATGATGGACATAATATTTTGTCAGTGGCTCCTGGGCTGAACGAGCACTAGCGTTATGTATAGAGTAAGTCATTGAGAAACACACACACACACACACACACAGCACAGTGCCTGGCACAGGAGACCTCACTGTAGGCAAAGGAAGGAGATCATCCATTAACTGCACAAACATTTTTTATTCTTTTTTATCTGCTCTCATTTTAACAATACATATTCTTCTGTTCTGGAGCTTCATCACCACCTTAAATTCTCTCTTGCAGAAGACATGCAGAACAGGGACTTGGAGGAGAGTCCCAGGAGATTCAGGATTCCTCTTAATACATGGCACTAAGTAAGAACAAAACATGGGTTACACCCGTGGCTGTCAGAACACCGAACTCTATAATCATGAATAAACTCTGTAGAGAGTAACAAACACACGACACAACAGATACGTGACACACAGACAAAACTATATAAAGATAATAAGCAACGTCTGACAAAAGGGAGGAAGAACACTTGGCCTTTGCTCTCTCTCTTTGGTTGGAATCTAGCACGAATTGAAACACCAAAGAGAATCTTAGGAACCTGGAAGAGAATTCTGGGAACGGCTCTTGTGCCCCTGAGGCTGAAGAGTGTCAGGGCAGGAATGACATCCCACTTTCTGTGGAAGAACTTTGTCAAGTTCTGGAAAGTCAGCTTTGGGAGAGGCTGGAGTTGGGAATCTCTGGGAGATGGTCACTTGGGTCCCTTCTGGATGACAGGCATTCCTGGGTCCCTGCATCTGGGCTCTGAGTGAAAACAATTGGGAGAAGAGGGCAGGGAAGGTGTCCTGCTCATGGCAAGATTGTCTGAGAGCAGGAGGGGTCAGTATTCCCAAACCATTTCCTTCTCTAGGCAGGGAAGCTCACCCAGGAAAAAGAGAGACAGAGACAGAGGCAGAGACAGAGAGGCACAGGCAGGGGCACAAACAGAGACACACGCTGTCTCTCACACACACAGTCTCCAGCCCGTACTTAGCATGGGGTAACGAGAAGGTGCTGATCACTTGTCCTTCATTATCGGCAAAGACCTCATAGACACAGATGCGGTTTTGGCGGCAGAGGGGCCCACACTTGGTCGACTGGCACGTGGGGCACTGTTCGAAGCAGCCGGGGCAATCTCTGACCAGACAGTCGCAGAGGTCTTCTCCATCTGGATTCAGCCTGCCATTCTGCTGGTCATTCCTTCCTTCCTTGCCTTCTGGGACCATCACAGGTGGCGTGCCTGGGCATGGGAGGGTGTGACCTCTGGGGCCAGGATAGCCTGGGGCACAGCGGAGGCCGAGGGCAAAGCGACCCGGGCCAGGGAGGCTGCTGGAGCTCCTCTGGCCTTGGGGGCTGGTCTGGGTGCTGGAGGTGGGCTGAGCAGTAGAGCTGCTCTGAGTGCTCTTGGCTTTTCTGCCCAGGCCAGCCTTCTGTTTCTGGGCTCTTCCCTTTTTCTTGGCCTGGACTCTCAGCTGCTGTTCCTCCTGGACCTGCTGCTTCTTGGCAAGCAGCCTTTTCATGCTGCGGGCTGATCTGACAGGCACATTCTTCCTGGCCTTGGTGGCCTGAGAGCGGGTAATCATTTCTAGGGCAGGAAGGCAGCTGCTTGTGCTGCCTACAGAGCTCTTGGAAGTGGCTTCTCCACCTTGGAAGGACAGCAGGCACGTGTGGTCACTACATGAGTCTCTCTGTATACAGAGGGACCTCAGATTCAGGGACTGAGAGAGCCCAGGGGCCCAGGGCACTGGCCAGCCACGCAGCCTCAGAGTAGGCCTCTGCCAACGGCTCCCCATAGGAGGCAGAGGAGGTTATGGGGAAACCAGCCTGCTGAGGGGCCCCTGAAAGGTTCAGGGCTTTCATTATTCTTTCCCTCCCCCACAATTCTCATTCCACACTTACCTGATATCAGCTCTGCCTGAGGACAAGGAGGATCAAACCGAGGCCTCAATGGGCTCCCCAGGCCTCTCCATAAATCCCCTCCTGGTTTAGGTCTGCCCACTCTTCTCTTGCCCTGGATGCCCAGTGTGGGCCATCCATTCTCTTAGCCCTCAATGGCAACCTGCTGCTCCTTCCTCCTTTTCCTTGTTATTCTCCCCCTTCGCCTCCTCCTCCCGTCCACCTACCTCCAACCCTGCTCACCCACCATCTGGCTGACTGTCTCTGGTGTTCTGGAAGCGCTGCTCTGGGCCTACAGAATGTCTCCCATCCTTGGCCTTTGCAAGCAGTATTTCTTCCACCCCTTTATGTAAGGAAAACCTTACGTGGCAGAGTTTGGAGGCTGGCACAGAGGGAGAAGGCTACTAGGCTTTCTCTGGGGCAAGGTGGGGACAGAGTGGGGAGGTGAGCTGGCCAGGCTCTGCCCTGGGGGAAGCGGAAAGAAAGCCTACTCTGGGACACGCTTCGGCCTCTGCCCAGCTGAAAGCCCAGCCATGGGGCTGTAGAGGGATGGGTGGCTTCCAAACCACGAATGGGGTGACCTGCTTTGGCTAGGAGGGCAGGGCAGGAAGGACCTGGAGCCCCTAGAACGGAGGGCAAAAGCTATGAAGAGGAAGTTTCCAAAGGAACAAATGTAAGCTCCCCAAGTGGGTTGGGTTAGGGCCTGGACCTGGGGTTTCCTTGCTCTAGGGAACTCCCAGGTGACAAAACTCCCTTCACCCTAAGGAAGGCTGGTGCTTTCTCTACACTTTCTAGTCACAGAGCTGGGCTTACAGCAGAGGCGGGGCCTAGAGGTTTGGACCTGTTTTGCAGGGAACTGTGGATTCTACCATGTCTTTGAAGCATCAGATCTGGGAAAGGAGCGAAAGTTCAAGGTGGAAAGTTTGGGGAATCTGACCTTAAAGAGAGGCCTAGAGCCAAGCTGGTCTCCTTGTTCCTCTTCCTCCTTCATCTCTGCTTAGCCTTAAAGGTGTCCCCCTGGTCACTCTTGTTCTCCCTGAGCCACCCCAGCCTCTCCTCCCCAACTGGACTTCTCTACTGTCCATTCTCCCCTTTCCTACGCACCTTCTCTCTGCATAGGAGTCCTGCAAATAAAGGGATGGCCTCAATGCCCCTCACTCTCTGTGCCCACTCACCCTTGCCAACCTCACCCGCTCTCATCCTTTGTTGCCCTCCACGTAGAGCCCTCCAAAGTATCTCTCTCCACCTCGGGCTTAAGCCTTTAATTGTCCTTTGGGACCTTCTAGCTGAAATCTCAAACTCAGCTAGACTAAACGGACCCCGGTGTCTTCCCTCCCAAGCCTGCTGTCCCCCTTCCTGCCTCACCTCCCTAACATCCCTCCTTCTCTTGTGGCCTTGAAACTATCCTTGACTTTCACTTCTCTGTCACCCCCAGTGTCCACTCCCTCTCCCCCAAATTCTCTCATCCTTCCTCCCTGCCACCTGAAATCTAGATCAGAGTCTCTTTACCTGGGACCCAAAGGCCTCCCAGAAGCCAATGGATAAATTTCTGGGATTCTGGGAACTTGGATGAAGAAAACGCAAGCAGACTTCATTCCAATGGAAAATAATCACCTTATCCTGAGAAGGTGTTCATGGTTCTCTGCAGACTGGCCTTGGGGTACATGAGCCCAAAGAGGCTCCCTCTCTGCACAAAGGCCCTTTGGATCTTTTTGATCCGGCCTTCTTCACTCAGAATCCTAAAAGACCACCAAAGGAGACAGAGACAGTGGGTGGCGGCAGGGCCAGAAGAGAGAAAGAGAGGTCCAGGGATGCCCCTGCCTCATGGTCAGGAGCCCAAACTAGAGCTAGGCTCAGACTGGGACTGCTGCCTAAACTTGCTACAGAGAGCCAGCTAAGGGAGGGAGGGAGAGGAAAAAGCCTTGGCCAGGCCAGTGGACTGACTGGCTACAGCTGCCAATGCCCTGGGGCCCAGGTCTCGCCACCACATCTGGGTTTTTACTGCTCTAAGTACCTTGGCTTTGGAGTCTCCTTCCAGCAAAGACTTTGTCCTGGACAAAACTGGAAAAAAAACAAACAGTGTAAATGAGTGGGGTTTTGCCCAACCAGGAGAGTCACACAGGGACCCCCCTTACCCTAAGGTGGTTCCCAGTCAGAAATACCAAAGAAGGGCCCATGGTCATGTGGGCACACTCTCCTTTGCAACTGCAAAACCTGCAGGTAGAAGTAGTACTGCCTTTGTTCCAGGCACTGAACTAGGTAGGCCCTGGGGATCCAAAGAGAAGAACAAAACAGTTCTGGTCCTCAAGGACTGTTCTGTTCTGTTGTTCTGTTGGGGAATACAATCTGCCCTGGGGTAGAAATGGAAAACATGCTTCCTTACGAGTCACGAGGGATTGGAATTTTTCTACTCCCAAACGTCCCTTATTTAAAACATTTGGTCAATAATTCCTTTGGGTTCTAAGGATCCATCTTGCAAGGTTGTAGATCAATACATCTTGCCAATTCATTTTCTAAAAAGGAGAAATGGAATCTCTGAGAGGCTAAATGCGATCCTTGGTCTCTAAGACATCATGAATTCCAAGAATTCACATCTAGCATTTGACTTCCATGAATCTCAGTACATTGTTCTCCCTACCCTTAATAGGGTAGATGAAGGGTAATGGGGAAGGATGGTTAGGTCTAATATACCTCACTTTCAGACCGTTCTTTCCTGACCTGGACCCGAATGGATAGACTCTCTTCAGTATTTTTCCATGGTTACATGATTCTTGTTGTCTCCATCCCCTTTTCCCATCCTCCCTCCCAGAGCCGCCAAGCAATTCTGCTAGGTTATACATGTATAACGACTATAACTCAATACCTATTTCCATTTTAATCATTTTTGTAATAATCTTTTTAAAACCAAAACCCTGCTAAACTCGAAGAAACACAGAACTAGGAAATAGTCAGAAAGACCACCTCTATAATCAGGAGACGAATGTGGTACAATCCTGGGCCTCCACACAGAGTCACACGCTCAAAACCACACAGCCTAAAGCCTCTGGTACTCCAGGTACCGATTCCTGGGAGAAATCACGACTCGAGATAACTCTCAGAAACAAAAGAATTTGGGGAATTTATATACCTTTTAGGGGAACTAAGGGAAAGGAAAATATGACTTCTAATTCTGGGGATAATATATATCTAATACAGCTGAGCCCTGCCCCTTTAATCCAGTAGTAATTAATCATGAAGCAAATAAAAATCATAACTAATCATATCACTCCTTATAAAACTCAGAGCCTCAACCTATATAACCCAAAAGCATATTTCATTAAACAAATAAATACAATTATAAATTTCATCACATCCTACTGCCCCAGCCACTTTATTCAATAACAATGCTTGATAAAAAGTTAAGTAAATTCATTAGTAATCATATTACATTGAAAAATATAAAGGTCAGAGCCCCTACTTTTCCATCCAAAAACAATTATTCATTAAAAACTTAATAAATAAAATAATTATTCCTCATATACAATTATATGCTACAGTGTTCAGTTCTAACCTCTTCCTCCATTAGCAGTTATTTATAGAAAAATAATGTGTCATATAATATCACGTCATATAAACCTTGTCATAACAATCCCAATATTCAATGGCAATTATTCATAGAAAACTGAATAAAGATAATCATATGTATATATAATATAACATCATAAAAAGCTGAGCTCCCCCCTTTAATAGTAATTAATCATAAACAAAAAATAAAATCACAAGTAATCATACCACATTGCGTCATATAAAGGCCAGAGCCCAACCCCTTTCTCCAATAGCACTTATTCGTAGGACAATGACATAAATAAATAGGAATATGACTCCTCCTAGGCTATCCCATGACCCCTCTAGGAACGCCCTGCAGAAACCTCCCTCCCCTATGCTGACTGGCTGAGGGCCCGGGTGCCACGTGAGAGAGGCCCCGCCTGGGCTGAGAGCCCTGGGCTGTACCAGACACTCAGGCCCGGCGGAAACCCAACCTTAGTGGCTCTGGGGCCCCAGAAGCTCCTTTGTGGGTCCCCTCTCCCAGTCCGCAGCACTTCGAGCCTTCCCCCACAAGAGAGAGGCAGATGAGAAATGAGGCTCACCTCTTGGAGGAGGGCCTCACAGACACGCTGCTTGGAGCACTCCCGAGCCCAGAAAGGAAGGAGTCCGCTCTGACCCTGGGGATTCTGGGAAGCTGGAAGGGCGGGACAGGAAGTGGCACAGAGAGGGCGGGCTGGGGGAAGACAGACATCCCCCACTGGGAGGCAGAGAGAGGCAGAGGGGGAGAGGGGGCTGATCCACCTCCCACAGGAGAAGGTAGAGTTACGCTGGGTGGGGCCTCCTAAGTCAGTCACACAGAGAAATATGAGAACCACAACGGAACTCAGGTCCCAGGACTCCACAGAGCGGGTAGAGAAAGAAAGGAAGTAGTAGAGAGAGGGGGAAAGGGGCAATAAATGAGGGGAGAAAGAATGAGGGGCAAAGAGAAATTTGGGGAGAGAGAAAGGGGGAGGGAAGGAGATAGAAGAGGGCAAGCCCAGGGAGAGTGGGAGGGAGGCAGGGAAGGTAAAAGGGAAACTTGTGTGGAAGGTATTCGAGTTTGACAGCATCCTGGGGCTCGGTTTCTCCCCTGCATTGTCCCATGGTGTTCCTCCCCCTCACTGGGCAATGGATTTGTCTCCTTTATGGAATAATGATGAGGCCGTTGTCCAATGAGAATCTTTGTTTCCTGTTGCTAGGTAGGGGGTTCCTGTTTATTCGTTTGTTTGTGTTTTTGTCACAGAAAAATGGACTCTCTCTGCTCCAACTTCTGAGGTAAATCTTTCTTCCCTTGAGACAGTATCTCTGAGACCCACAGACTGTTTTGCTTTATTTTCTGAGCTTTAGGTACTTGGTTTTTCTGACTTGAACATTTAATGACTTTTGACCTAACTTCTCATTGATACCTTACATAAATTAAGCTTGAAGACTGGTTTGTGTTATGCAGAATGTTTGTGGATGGATTTGTGTTTGCTCCTCCAAAGGCAGTCATACCCAGCTGGGGCCCAATGTTGTTTGAAGCAACTCCATATATTGTGATGCTGTTTTCAGGGTTTCCCATATCCAAGGAGATGCCGATGATTTTTTTCCTTTTGATGATAATTTATGTATGATTGGTTTCCCCCTCTACAGTGTAAATATAGTACAGGGTTCTCCATTAGACTCCTATAATCTGAGGCGAAAAATAGGGTGAGAGGAGGATAAAATGAGAGACAGACAGAGAGAGAGAGAGAAAGGAATGAAACTAAGAAAAAAGCAAGAAAAGGAGGAAGGGATGAAAGAATGACAGGGTCCAAGGAGAGAGAGAGAGGAAGGTAGAGGGATAACAGAAAAAGGCAGACAAATAAGATAGAGAAAAACAAAGCAAGTAACAGAGATGGAGAATCGAGAAATAGAGAGATATAGAGAAGGCAGAGAAAGAGAAAATAGAGAGAGGAAGAGTGAGAGAGGAAGGACAGAGAAATGAATAGAGATAAAACGATACAAGAATAGACAGAGGGAAAGGGCTTTAGTAACATGAATGAAAATATATAAAATAGAGAAAAGTCGATAAAAATCTAAAAGAAAGTGTTAACTAGAAGGAAAGGAAAAGAAAAGGGAGACATTCTATAGGGAAGAAGAGGACTAGACTGGATGCAGCGTAGGAAAAGAGGGAGAGAGAAAGATGGGNAAAGAGAACAAAGAAAAAGAGTGAAAAAGAAAGGTTAGAGGGAAGGGGGAGAGATATGGGGTTGAGAAAGAGAAGGATCCAGAAATAAGGGGTAGAGAAAGGAAATACAGGAAAGAGGAGAGAAAGATGGAAAGGGACAACAAGTGAGGAAGAGTAAAGGACAGAAGGAAAATGAGGGGGAAAGAGAAGTAGAGAGAGAGAGAGAAAGAGAAAGTTGAGTAGAAAGGAGAGGAGATAAAGATTGGAAAGAAAGAGGGCAAGCTCTGGGAGAAATGGAGAGCTGGAGGGAGGCAGGCTCTAAGGAAAACGTGTGTGGAAGGTATTCGAGGTTGGCAGCATTCTGGGCACTCTGCGATTGCCAGCAAGTTTACCTTTTTGAGCCTTGGTTTCTCCAGAAGGCTGTCATATGCTGGCTCTCTATAGCCTGGGGGGATCCCTACATTGTTTCTCACTTCTCCTTCCTCCCCCAAGCAGGGTATTGGTTTTGTCCTCTTTGCGGAAGACTGATTTGGACGTCGTCCAATCAGGATCTTTGTTTCGCTTTGCTACATAGGCACTTCCTTTTGTTTTCAGAGAAAAATGGAGTCTTTCTTCCAAATTCTGAAGTAAATCTTTCTGCTCTTTACAAAATGACTTTACATTTTTCACTAGCCATCATTTGTGAGACTATCTCTGGGCCCCACTGCCTGTTTTGCTTCTTTTCCTCAGCATTACGTACTTGATTTTGAAAAAAAAACAAAAAACCTTTTTTTTACTTGAACCTTATATTGACTTTTCACCTAATTTTTTCACGGATTCCTCATGCAAATTATGCTTGAAATACCTTTTGCGATATTGAAA
>NW_025393420.1:0-1344 GCF_016433145.1 Gracilinanus agilis
TGCAGATGATATGGGGTCTACTTAAAAAATCCTAGAGAATCAACTAAGAAGTTTGTAGAAATAGTCAACAACTTTAGTGCTGCTTTTATTAAAGGGAGCCTTATTATGGCCATCCATACAAGTAGCTGTTCTCTGTTTTGATGGCTCAGCACTTGCCTAAGCTACCATTTACTAAAGTGTCCTGGTCCCTATTCGGGGGTCCTGAGAACCTACTAAACATGCTGTTGTTGCAGAAGACCCTGTTTTCATTATTTCTTTGTGTGTTGGGGTCCAGTGATTTCTAACAAAGGCATTCCCAAGAGGAAGAAAGACTCAGAAGGGGTTGCCAAGAACTCTTCCTTGTGATCTTTGCCCAGCTTTGGGGTACATCTTGTACCTAAGACCTCAGGCAGCTGCCAGCACAGCACCACAGCTCTATTCACAGAAACACACTGATCTCATTCTCCCTTTGATCTCTGTATGACAGCCTCTAGACTCATTTCCCAAGGGGCTGAGAAAATGACAATTCAGAAAAACAAATGTTGGAGGCCAAATCTGACCAATGGTTGTTCCTCAATGTATTGCTATGTGAAAGAGCAATGCTTGATGTATAAGACAACCATACCAACCATTGGGCCCTTATTTCCCTGCTCTTTTAATCAAGAACCTTGACCTTAACATAAATGCACAACCTGCTGGGCTCCTAAGCACCTAACCAGGAAAAGAGGCTTCTTACTCTTGCCTGCAGAGTTACTATTTCTCAATTACTCGACCTATCTTTTTGTCAACTCTCAGCTTATTCCACTTGGATGGCAAGTTTCTTGCTTCTGATCAAACGCTCGCATCTGAGGGCTCTCTATCCATCTGCATGTCTTTGGATCACTAGTGTCAGAGACATGACTTGTACCCTTAAACTGATCCAGTGCTAAGTAGATCATTGGTGAGTGTGGGGACCCATGTGTCCTCACTGACTCAACAAACAGAAGGTTGTTCTCTTTTCCAACTCTATCTCACAGGCCAATGTAAAAAGGAAAAACCAAAACCAAAAACCTTCCCCAAGGATGCTCACAGTACAGAACACATAATCTCACTGGGGAAAGCCATCCAAGAAAGCAGCTTCCCTGGAACCACAGAGGTCTGGCCAGGATATGCAAAGATGAATTTTCACTTGGCTATCTTGCTCTTCCTTCTGCTAATAAACTCTGTTCTATGGTTACTATATAAGTGATATAAGAAATGACAATAATATAATAATAATGCTGTTTCCTCTCTTCAAAGGTCTTCACTGCATCTCTGCCTGGTGAAATCAACTCACATTAGGATTAAGTTCTAATCCCAGCCAGTCAGGGTGTGACATGGGGCCGC
>NW_025393421.1:0-1223 GCF_016433145.1 Gracilinanus agilis
CTTCACACTCCCGGAGAAACCAAATGATTTTCTCAGCAGCCCACATCATAACTAAAGAAACCTTGAATTCCTCCACTCTTTCTACTAAGGAAAAATGAGGGACCAAAGCCAATGATTCCTCAGGAACACACGAGGAGGAAATTCACGCACGCACGCATGCACACACACGCTCATAAGGGTATAGATGTATACGCGTGTGTGCACAAACATATAAATAAGTAAACAGAAATATATATATTCTATATATATATAAATGTATGTATAGGAAAGCCTGTCATATATATTTCAATTTGGCCTCCACTCACACTCCCTGTAAACGAAAGAGAGTATCCAGAAAGATTTCAAGAGGGACCCAAAACAACACTAAAGACAAGAAAACTATTTCATTCATATATCCTTCCCAATGATTAGCTGGCTCTCTGATTGGGAAAACTTAGCCATCCATCACCTGATAGGTGTCAATTTCAAAAGGGAAATTAAGGCAAGAAGGTATATGAAATGACTTGGGCACCCAGGACCAACTACTTTTCTCACACGGTATTCCTCCCTCTGGAACGCTGACTAAGCACAATGTCCACCAGGAGACCTGAGAGGATGCTCTCAGGTTTTTGCTCAACCCAAGGAAATTTCCAAAGAGATTTCCAGGGGAGAACACTGCCTCAATTAAACAGGCTCACACTAACAGAGAATCCCCCAGAATGCCTTCATACAAACCCAAACCATGCCCACCACAAAGAGGAACTTCTCACTTATCTTGGTGTCCCTTTTCCAGAACGCAGAAAGTCATTTCTCAGACTAGAGCAAAGCTCCAGCTCCTTGACAAACACTGGAACGTCCAGATACTGAAAAGGGCGAGACATCATGGGCCTTCCTGAGCTACAGCCAGTCGAACACAACACAGATTGCGAGGAGGACGCCAGGAAGATGGAGCCCCAGGAAATGCCAAGTCCGAGGCAGAAAGACCCACTGGTATCGCTCTCCACCAAAAACAGTAATTGAAAACCATACCAATTCCTTTCAGCAGACTTACTCGAGCCCCAACAAATGGAGAAGCTCGTGCGTGAGGATACAAAGAAAGACCATTCCTTCGCACTGTTTTCATGTGGGGAAATCAAAAACAAAGGAAAAGAACAGGAAAAAGGGAAGGGAAAAAGGAAAGGGAAAGGAAGGGAAGGGAAGGGAAGGGAGGGAAAGGGAACGGAAGGAAAGAAAAGAAAAGGAAC
>NW_025393422.1:0-13734 GCF_016433145.1 Gracilinanus agilis
ACTTGCCAACTTTAGGCACAACGTACTCTCCACAGTACCATCCAGCCTGAACTATGTGCAAAACATTGTGCTGAGGCTGGAGACAGAAACAGAAAAATGTCAGCCCTCAAGAAACATTCTAAGAGAATCAACAAAGGATACTTTAGCTAAGACTGAGATGATCCTTAGGGTGCAAAAGAGACGATAAAGTGCCTTCTTTAATATGATTTCCTTCAATAAAAACTTGACTGATTCCATCCCTTCCTCCCTCTCCAGGATATGAGCCTGATGAGAGGAAAAATAGTTCTATCCACCTGAAGCTTTTCTGTCATTTTTTGATAGTTCATCCTTTTCCTAGCCAATTTTTTCTTTGATATACTTTAAGAAAGGAAAGCTCTAGTAAGAAAACATTAGACCTGCCTATGACTAGGGGGTCAGTCTTTTTAACCTCAATGAATTCATTTCCTCATCTGAAAAATAGTACTAACAGTATTTGCACAGTAAGGGAGGCATTTTATAAAATCAGGTTCTATGTAAGTGTGGCTTTTTAAAAAAATAATCATAAACATGGCACATGAACTTCATTAGAATTAAATATCACCTGTAGGCTGGTGCAGTTTAAATATTTATTAAATGCCTTTTCTTTGTAGAGAATCTTTGCTAAACATTAGGAAAAATAAGACGTTAAGATAAAATGAAATTTAGGAGGTAGCTGGGTGACTCAGCAGACTGAGAGCCAGGCCTAGAGACCAGAAGTTCTACATTCAAATCTGGCCTCAGACCCTTCCTACTTGTGTGACCCTGAGCAAGTCACTTAACCCCCAATGCCTAGCCCTTAATGCTCTTCTGCCTTGGAACCAATACAAGGTATTAATTAAAAAATGGAAAGTAAGAGTTTAAGAAATAATATATGAAGTTTAAAGTTTAGCAGATTTATAATTATCCAATTCTATAAAACAAGTGAAGTTTTGATCTAGTTAAAAAATTTGGAAACAAATAGAAGAGAGTAAAGTTTCTGGTCTGTTCCTTATTGCTACTTCTTATGTAGAAACTAAGAGGGAAACCATACTCGCAAATTAATTTTTTTTTACAATCCTAGTAATAGCATTTATATAGCACCTATGGTGTGCTAGGCACTACCCTCAACAACTTTTAAACACTCGTTCAGTCCTCACAACAACCCTGAAAGGTGGGAGCTTTTATTGTCCCTATTTTAGAGTTCTGGATACAGAGATAGGGTTGCCCAAGGTCAACTGGGTAGTAAGGATATGAGGTCATAATTTGAACTCAGATCTTCCTGACTTCAGGCCCAGCTCTCCATCTACCTAGCCACCTTGCTACTTGGGGAGCTTTGGAGGGTTGGAGTAAACAGGAAAGCATGTTTGCCTACTAAAATATCTTGAACTCGCATTCCTTATTTCTAAAGGTATCTGAATCCATAAAAAATAGTGGTAGATAAGGCCATTTCATGACTGTAAAAGCAGAATTTAAGAGTCATCAGATTTTCATTTTATAGATGCCAAACCACAAGCCAT
This sequence comes from Gracilinanus agilis, assembly GCF_016433145.1. Classification (NCBI taxonomy): domain Eukaryota; kingdom Metazoa; phylum Chordata; class Mammalia; order Didelphimorphia; family Didelphidae; genus Gracilinanus; species Gracilinanus agilis. Next base: position 1,515 of record NW_025393422.1, read on the forward strand.
GCAGTGAGGTGAGCTACTAGGACCCGAGTCTTCTGACATTTATTTCCTCCCCATCTTTCTAGAGTCCTGGGGCGTTTGTCTTTGTCTCTGGAAGGCCGCAGTTATAAGAGACGTAAAACTGGAAGAGCCGACTTAATCAACTATTTCATTTATTTGTTTGTTTTTCCATTTAATCAACTATTTTCACAATAGAACAGCTTGATTTCTTAGCCTTGACTTGGCTTGAAAGGACGGAAATGGCCTCCAGATTGGTGTCCGTGGAGGGAAAGCACAGCCATAGATGAGGCGCCTCCCTAGGCCTGTGGAGCCAGGAAAGGGAGCAGGGAAGAGCCTTTATTCTGATGTAACAGAGCACCGATATTTTTTTCTACTTAGGGAAAGTAATTTTTAATACTCACCATCAAAAAGAAAATTTCCAAGTTGTATCATTCACACTTGGGGGACTCTGTTCCACAGTCTTGGTGAAGAACGTAATTCTTATTATATTTTCCAGCAGCGGCCAAGCAGTTACTAAGTTCCTGGTCACATTTGCACGTTATTTCTTGGCACTTGTTCTCTGATGATGCTGCAGAGAGAATGCGGGTTAAGGATCAGATGGAGCCGCACATTGAGTGGGATGGGCAGGATGCAAGCAATGAGAAAAGGCCTGGTGAAGGTTTGGCTGTAGCATCCTCAGCCCAGCAGCAGCAGCAGCAGCAGCAGCAGCAGCAGCAGCATTGGGCAGTCAGTGCCCGCCACGGGACTGGTTCTGTGCTAAGGCCAGGATGCACGGAAAGAGACAAAAGATAGGCCCTGCCTCAGGGGCGCCCAGTGAGGTCAGATGAGAGGAAGGGCAAAGATGGCAGGTTTCCCTTAGACCTGTTGGGTCTAAAGGAGAAAAGGGGGTCCAAAAAGAGTAGCTGCTAGACTAGAAAAGAGACAGTTTACCTAAAGATACCCAACATCTGTTTTTGATGCATTTGAGAGTGTTTTTTTTTTCCCCTTATAGAGGCTCATTTTAAAAATTCTGAATCATGGAATATTGTACTTATACCATAACTCCTTTTAAAATGTCAGAAACTCTTGGAGGCCGCTGGGTGGCTCAGGGGATGGAGAGCCAGGAATAGAGATGGAAAGTCCTGGGTTCAAATTTGACCTCTGATACTTCCTAGCAGTGTGACCCTGGGCATGTCACTTAACCCCATTGCCTGGCCCTTAACCACTCCTTTGCATTGGAACCAGTCAATATTGATTCTAAAACATTTAAGGTAAGGAGTTTTAAAGAAAATAATAAAAAAAAATGTCAAAACCCTAGAATTCTCAAAAGGAGTCAAAGAGGATTAATTCTCTGTATTAGACCATTGAGGCAGTCCTGGTTAGATGAAGATGCTTGGAAGGCCTCCACTCTGCAGTCTCTAACACCAGATTCTGTTAAGGTAAGGTCCTTATTGTTTTAATAAATATATTAAAAGATTCCTTAATGGTGTAAAGTTATAGCAAATACTCACGTATTTCTTTTAAGTAATCCTCCCTAGAGGGGGCTCAGTGGGTAGAAATTCAGGCCTGGAGGCAAGAGATCCTGCATTTAAATCTGGCCTCAGATACATCCTAGCTGTGTGTCCCTGGGCAAGTCATTTCACCCCTATTGCCTAGCCCTTACTGCTCTTCTGCTTTGGAATCAATACATAGGATCAATTCTGAGACAGAAGGTAAGGGTTTAAAAAAAGAAAGAAAGAAAGTTATCCAGCTTAGTATGGTTTCATGGGAAAAGTTCTAGACTTGGGGTTAGAAGATCTGGGTTTCAGTTTTGCCTTTGCTATTTATTATTACCTCAGTGACACTGCACAGCTCCCTAAACTATCTGGCATATACATTTACTCAAAATATGTGCTCTATGAGCTTTAACCTTAAATAAATTTTATATAAATCTGGGAAGGACAAAAAAATAGCCACACTAACATTTTAGTGCAAATGAACTCTTCCTCCAGGATTCTATGCAGACAGAAGCATCACTTGGGATGGAGGTGGGAGCCAGCTGGAAAGATAAGGTTGAAGGGAGAGGCTGGGGGCAGCTGGGTAGCTCAGTGGATTGAGAATCAGGCCTAGAGATGGGAGGTCCTAAGTTCAAATCTGACCTCAGACACTTCCCAGCTGTGTGACCCTGGACAAGTCACTTGACCCCCATTGCCTAGCCCTTACTACTCTTCTGCCTTGGAGTCAATAAACAGTATTGACTCCAAGATGGAAGGTAAGGGTTTAAAAAAAAATGTACCAAGGAGAATTAGAAGAATTCAGAAATAAAAAGAAAAATGATTAGAGAAAAAAATTGAAGGGAGAGGCTGATGGAAATTGCAACTACTGGAGAATTGTCTAGAACTGGAACTAAGGTTGAGATCATCCAGATTATTTAATAAAAAGCTACCAAACTCTATTTTCCTGCCTAGGTTTTTACAAATTTTCTAGGCAACTTTTTTCTGGTTTGTTCATAAATTCTTCCCTTTTCCATCATTCTGACAGGTAAACTTCCATGTTTCCCCAATTTGTTTATGAGATGGCCCTTTATTTCTAGATGAAATAGCCATTTTGATTATGTTGGCCTGTGCCTGGTTTCTGTGATACTGTTTCTCAAATGATACATTTTTCCTCCAAAAGCTTGGATCCTTGACTTTATCAAACACTAGGTTACTAACTTTTACTTAGATTATTAACAAATTCAATGATAGTGGAAAGCAATCCTGGATTTGACATAAAGAGATACAAGTTCAATTCCTGGTGCTTCCTATATAATGACAAGAAAGTCATGTAATCCATCTCTGAGCTTCGGTTTCCTCATCTGCAAAATGGGAATGTTGATGAGTGGGAAGAAGAACACTAAATTTGCAGTGAAAGCACCCCAGTTAAGATCCTGACTTTGTTTATATTATTCTCTGTGACCTTAGACCTAAGTTTCCTCATCTGAAATAAAGGGGCTGGCCTAAATGATGTGACGCCCCTTCCTGCCCCAAAAGCCACTTTTGAATATTGTTGAGGAGATTCTCTAAACCTAAGCAACATGTATGCATAAACTTGCTTCCTTTTTTAAAATATCGGAATTTACCTTTTTTTTTACTTAACTATTTTCTCTCTCTCTTTTTTTTTTACCCATTGGAAGAAGAAAAATGTCTTCTAACAAATAGACATTAGCAAATATTCCTGCANAGTGTCTGAGGCCAGATTTGATCTTGCTTACTCCAGACCCAGCCCTTTATCCACTGTGCCACCTTGTTCTTGCTGTCCTACATTTAGAGCTATTCCCAAATGGAATAACATGCCTTAGTGAAGTCCCCATTGCCAGAGATGTAGTTAAGGCTTCATTATAGGACTTCCTGGCCTTGGATACTGTAAAGGAGATTTCTGCATTGGGGAAGTAGTTCCCATGACCACCATCCAAGGAGTCTACCCTAAAAATTCTTTAGTGAGGCCTTAAGCAACAAATAAAGACTATTATGAGTAGCATATCAGGTTATCCTGAGGGTTTCACAAAACAGAAACAACTATTAGGAATTACTGGGGTGAATGACTTCCTAAGATAACTTCCATTTCTAACATCTCTCTCTGTCTCTCTCTTCCTCTCTCTCTCTCTCTTCCCCCCCCCCTCTCTCTCTTTCTCTCTCTCTCTCTCTCCCTAAATCCAATTTTGGTTGTAAGGCAAATTGTACTTTTACAAAATTTTCACCCCCTTCCCTACTTCTGACTCAGCACATTGAACTCCAGGAAATACACTGGGATGGCATGAAGCTTTTTCTCTTTTATGTGCTTATTGACACCCAAGACTTGTGAATTCTTCCATACATTATGCTTTATGGGAAAGCAAAAGGTCATGTTGACTATGTTGCAAACCTTATTATGGCTGAGGGAGGACTATTAGCTAATGAAATCAGAGATATTCTCGTGGAATGAGCAGAACATGGCAGTCATTTTGGTATTTTGCCAAATCCTGAGTTGAACTGGTTTTCTTAGCCATGTTTCTGGGAGAACAAGACATCATGTAGGGTTAGGACACATAGCAAGATAAAAGCCATGCCTGAGGCCCAATCCAGCGCAAGGTGTGGTCTAATTTTTCTGAAATAAAAAGTAAGCAGGCCAAGATTCTTGCTGGAGCCAGAAGCTAAGGGAACCAAATGTTTCCTAAGAAGTGGAAGAGAAATAGAAGAGAAAAAAACCACCCCCTAAAGGAATCATCAGGAGAGACTAAGGAGCTAAGTGGGTTCCATACCACATTTTTAATTATTGGAGGAGTTTAAATAAATATTGCCCTACTCCTCTTTTTTTTTACTTAATATTTAAGTTTGTTCCATAAAGGGAAATTGGGCAAACATATAATTTAAATAAAAAGCAGCACACTATTTAGAGTATATCCAAACAGAGTGTGGTGTTTTAGGGGTGTGTGTGTGTGTGTGTGTGTGTGTGTGTGTGTGTGTGTTTAAACCAATGATGCATGAAAAACATAAACCAAAGGTTATAAAAAATATTTTGAAAACAATCTTCATTTAGTTAAAAGAACATAAGATACATCTTCCAGGACAAGCCAATGAACATTTTTAAGGTGCCTATGATGTAACACATGTATAACTGTTATGATGATAATAACAGATAATTTAGAGAAGCAGATAAATAGAGCCAAATAGAGCTTCAAGTCCAGAGCCACAGATTGACAGGCTTCAGTGAGGAAAGGAGGGGGCTAAACACTCCTGGCTCTCAAACCCCTCCCCCTCTAACAGTTGCTGTTTCAGTTGGGTATGGAGACAAGATCAGATCCTGGTAAGTTTTAGTTATGGCTGAAATCCCAATGATGTTCCTTTTCTTTAATTTATATTCCTTACAGATTGATAGATAAAGTATACAGAAGCTAGTTAACTAACTGTTGTGGACTGAGATGATCTTCTTAAACTGGCAGCCGACAGGATTCAAACTAGATGTTCAGACTGAGTTGTGTGTATCCCCCCAAATAACTACCAGGCACAGATTTGAAGATAAAGGTTATATTAAGTAATAACAAAGAAAACTAGAGAGGTTAATGAAGGTATAGGGATAATGAAAGGTGACCCTGAACTGTTAGATTGAAGTTGCCCTTCCCCCCCACCCCCCACAGGAGGGGATGAAGCACTTAACTGAAACTGGCACTCTTGCTATTAATGAATATCTTTACTCTCTAATCACTAAGTAATTATATATTGATATTAATGAAGAATAGTAATAACAAACAGGCTAACCCTATGAGTAGAAACCACTGACTTATGCTACAATGGCCACCTCAGGTGAACCTCTAAGTCTGCAGAAGAAAGCAGAGTGTCTGCTCACTTCAACCTCCACCAAATAACTGTCTCAAACCCTTCTCAACTGCCCCCTCACCCAAAGTTCTCCAGGGGGGTCCCCTGGAATTCTGGGTGAGGCTATCCCTGTGCCTTTGCAGGGATTCCATGCTTTGCATCTCCACACAACAATAACCCAGATTGAATTGCTTGTCTGCTCCTGGAGGGGGGAAGGAAGAAGGGAGGGAGACAGTAAGGATCATATAACTTCACAAAATATACGTGGAAATTTGTTATTTAAATTTTAAAAATCCAAATAAAAAAAATAATAAAGTACCTACTATGTGCAGGGCAGCTAGGTAGTACAGTGGGTAGGACAGGATGAAATCAGGAAGATCTAAATTAAAATCCTGGCCTCAGAGCTAGCTATGTGACCCTGAACAAATCATTTAACTCTGTTGCCTCAGTTTCCTAATCTTTGAAATGATCTGGAAAAGGAAATGGCAAACCATTCCAGCATCTTTGCCAAGAAAACCCTCACTGGGGTTTTCACAAAGAGTCAGACACAACCCTACAACAACTTATAAACTTATTGTACTGACTAGAAGTGGGGAGGAGAGATCCAGGAAACCAGAACAAGACCTAATTTTAGTGAAAAGGTACAAATCAACCAAATGACTGAATAACAGAGACAGAATACTAGATTTTATCTAAGTCCTCAAGACTGGTGGAGGGTGGAGCAAAAGAGATAATCAAAAGCTTTATCTTATCCCCCATCTTCTTCCCCAAAGCACCCATACTAAACTGAAGCACCAGAAGAGTATTGCTGGATTGGACTTTTTAAATTTCTTGTCCTTGCGCCGTGACACCCCCTAGTGGAAATGTTTGGCCTTGACCTGTGAGTTCCTCAACTTAGGGAGCTCTGGTGAGAAAATTCCCTCTCCCAGGAAAGATCAACACCTGTGTTGCCATTGAGAGTCTAAGATCATTTCCTGGGGCTCTTAGAGGTTCACTCAAACTGTAACTCAAAGCCAATCTCTAATCCAAAGGGAGGGAAGTAGGAGGCAAGAGGTTGCCCAAGATTTAGTACCATCCCACATTTGGCTGTCATATGCTGCCTATCCAGGCTAAGCTTTGATGAAATGGGAACCCTGGCCATGATGGGGAAGAGCTTGGAAGTAAAAGCCTGCATCGGGATGGACACCCTTGTCAGAAATGACAGACTCCAATTATTAGCTTAAACATAAAAGAGAGGGGGCAGCTGGGTGGCTCAGTGGATTGAGAGCCAGGCTCAGAGATGGGAGGTCCTGGGTTCAAATCTGGCCTCAGACACTTCCTAACTGTGTGACCCTGGGCAAGTCACTTAACCCTCATTGCTTACCCTTACCACTCTTCTGCCTTATGGAAGGTAAGGATTTAATAAACAAATAAATAAGTGAATAAGTAGGTAGGGAGAGAGAGAGAGACAGAGAGAGATAAAAGGGAGATTTATTAAATTGAATGCAAGTTGAAGGGCCAGGAGACAGGTACAAGAGTAGACATTGTCTCCCCGAGGAGTTGGGGTCTGGGCTTCTTACACCCCTTGGACAACAGGGGTTACATGACCAGAGAGAAGGAGATGGGATGATGCTATTACAGAATTAGGAATGGGGTGATGTTTGGGGTCTGGAGGGGTATGAGGGATGTCTAGTGATGTTCTGGGTCCTGAGGACACAAGGGATGACCTGTGGAGTTCAAGGGATGATTAGATGTCTTAGATACAACATGAAGCTTTTCAGAGTAGAACTGGGAGGTGCATGTCTGTGTTGATCGAGGATCTAGGGGGAAGTCCAAGGGCAAATGTTTCTCTTAGGGATCTTTCCTTATCATGGGTCTCTGATGTTCAGGGTCACCTTTTCCTCAGCACTACAGGAATGCATGCAAAGGAAAAGAATCTCTTCTGTCCCTTTTGCCCTGGAACACTTCTGGAGTTTGGTGTGTCCAGAGGAAACCCTGGGTCCGAGGCCACCCACACAGAGGGCGTAATTGTAGGGGCAGCTAGGTAGCCCATTGCTTGATTGGCCTTTTCCAGATAGAGCACCAGCACTGGAGATGGGAAGTCTTGGGTTTGAATTTGGCTTCAGATACTTCCTAGCTGTGTGACCCTGAGCAAGTCACTTAAGCCCAATTGCCTAGCCCTTACTGCTCTTCTGCTTTAGAAATGGCACGTAAATATCGATTCTAAGATAGAAGGTAAGGGTTTAAAAAAGAATAAAGTAATTATAGCAAAACCAAAATCCTTCTGGTTAGCTGGAAAGTAGTCTTGGCCATGGAAACTGCTCTCCCACAGATGGAACCAGAACAGTCTCCCCTAACTTCTTTGCTAATTTGACTTTTGTCACTTGTACTACTCATCTCTTCTCATTCTCTAAATTCTTGGGTGGCAACTAGTCAATGGGAGAGAGAGGATTTGAACACAAGTCTTCCTGACTTCAGATCACATACTCTGCCCATTAGCCTCCCTGGCCTTGATGGGATAAGTCTAACAGGAGGCATGTGTCTGAGGGAAGAGTCAAAGCTCAAATGCTCCTGATTTTAAGTCTAGCTGGGATCTCTTCCGGTTTTAACCTGCTATGAAGCAATGACTAGTTCAGTATTCCACATTAAAAAAGAAAACTGGTCTATATATCCCAGGTAACTCCCCTAGATTTAGCAGACCTGTTTGAGAATTGCTAAAGGGCCAAACTCTTAGCCCAGCTTTTAGGGCATAAGGTCCTGAGAGATTCAACAGGCTCTTTTAAAAGAAGAGGATATGATTGCAAAGAGTGGATGAGGAATAAGGAATATCTCGACTTACCACATTCCACCCTGTTGGCTGTACAGTTCCAATCATAACGTTGCCACTTGGGGCTACAGCCAGCTTTATCAGCCCTGTTATAACAGCAGTCATGCTTTTGGCAGCACCTGGAGAAGATGAGGATATAGATATGGTTTGCTTGAGGAGCTATGCTCTAGCCATTGCCATTGAGGGATCTAAGAACTTGGCTACAACGTGTTAAAANTAGCAGTGTATCATAAATAATAGTGGAAATCTGTTGAGCCAAACCCCTTTTTCAATTATTTCTATACACCTGACTCACAGGCAGAATCCAAATCAAAACTAGTCCTCAACTGAGTATGAAAGGAAAGACAAGAAAAAGATCAGGAAGTACTCAGGCATTCCTAGTACATAATCTGAACATGATCAGACCTGGAAGGCTCTCAGAGAGACAGAGGACTGGGATGATGCCTACCAATCAATTTGGTCCCGGGGCTGACCACTTCCTCCCCAGCCACAGTAGCAGCCATAGTGAATAAAAGCCAGTGCTGGGATTTTTCCAGGACAATTGATTACTGAGGCCAGGTCCAAGAGTCCTCTCCTATGCACAAGAGATTTTCCTGAAACTGAAAAGGGGAAAAATTAAGTTAGAGTGAATCTGTCAGGGGTGACTAGATTGCTCAGTGGATAGAGTGCCAGGCCTGGAGTTGGACGAATTTGGGTTCAAATCTGACCTCAGACACTTTCTAGCTGTGTGACTCTGCGCAAGTCACTTAACCCCAATTACCTAACCTTGAAACTGATACAGAAGACAAGTTTAAAAAAAGAATGGATCTCTCAGAATCCTAGGAGGATTTGATTACTCACCCTTCCATCCCCATTATACACATTATTTATGGGTGCCATGAGGTTAAAAAGAAGATTGAGGACATCTTAGAAGGATAAGAAAAGCATAGAAAGATCACACACACATATATAATATCCCACCTTAGTGGGATATTTGCCTTGGTGATGGAAGGGCAAGTGGTTATGGGCTACCCTCTCCCTCCTTGCTTCCCACCTTTCATCCATACCCAGTAGTACAAAACCCCATTTGAACTAACTAAAAATAGCTCTGGAACCAGAGAGTCCCAAAGCTCATTCACTTCCAGAATCCCAGGGCTAGAAGGACCCTGTAGAAGTCCATGAGTTCTTTGCCCTGTTTCTTTGCCTCAAAAATGAGACCTTCAGAGAAGGCAGATATCACTTGTCATGGAACCTGTTTTAAGGTTTAAGCAAAACTCACTACAAAGGATGCCCTCTCTTGTGTCCAACTTCAGTCCTCCTTTCTGCAGGGCAGACCTGTTGTCCATAGGAAGCAATTACTAAATGCTTGTAGTTTGAGTCCTAGATCAAGGCAGGTGATGGAGCAGATAAAAAATTCAAGTACCAAATGGAGGGGAGGAGGAAGGAAGTGGGGCTAATGCATAATAGAGAATGGAGCACTCACCCAGGTAGAACATTGGTAGTGGGTGGATGGAAGGGGAGGACTGAGGGGGGAGAAAACAAACATCTATTAAGGGTTACTGTATGCCAGGCACTATGCTAAATGCTTTCAAATATGTCAGTTGTTCCCTTCAACAACCCTAAGGGATGTGTTATTATGATCCTTATTTACAGTCGTGGAAACTTAGGCAGATAGTAGTCAAGTGGCTTGCTCTGAGTCAAACAGCTACTAAGTTAAGTGTCTGAGGAAGGAGTTGAACTTGGATCTTCTTGCCTCCAGAGTAGGCACTCTATCCACTCTAGTCTCTTAACTACTTCTGTGAAGAGAGGAATATAGAGAATCCCCCATTTCAGACTTCACTTACTCTCATTTGCAACATAATAGTTCTAAGATCTCCCTATCCCACTTTCCAATGTTCAAGTGAACTCTTATTCTACTGATTCTTGCCCCATCTACAAGAGCCAGTCAGGCTGGATCCCTGTCCTCCCTGCACCCCCCCCCCCAAGAGCTCTGCAAGTAGTTGACTCTGGCTGAACCCGAATATCTTCTGAGAACCAGGACAGGGGTTAGAGAGAGACCAGTGTATGCTGAGCAAAGAAAGCACACCAGCTAGCCCCTTGAAGGAGGCGTGTCATGTAAATGGCTCGCTGCTGCACAGTGACAGCTGGGTCTAAGTAAGTATGTTGGAAACAAGCTGAATCAGTGCCTTTGCCTTAGAAAACAGAGCTGGCCTCAAGCACTGCTGTTTTCTTGATTTATCCCCAGGAATCATCCTGCCCTCCTGCCCTCTCCCAGCCCAACTAGCAGTCCGGGGAGATTACACCCTGTGTTTTGGGAATCTTCCTGTTGGGCATGTCTCAAGTAGCTGGTGGTTGGGGAGAAGTAGTGAAAGCTAAAAAAGAATCCGAGGCTCAAGATACCAACAGATACTAAGCCATCCAGACCTCCCCGCACCCCCAGCTGTCACCAAAGCAAAGCGGAAGGGGCGCTTCTTCCCTCTTCCCACACCCGCCCTGAGGATTGGCCTTTGGCGAGTCTTTATCCCTTTAAAGTACGCTGGAGGTTCATTTTCACCTGATGCCGCCCGCAAGAAAATGGAAGAGAGGGTCACCGGGTGATGGGCTTGCCCCTAACGCCTACCCCTACCCTAGTTAGCCCCCACCTAGTCTCCATCGTGGTTAAGAAGAGAAGCTCCATTTCCCTGCCAGCTAGACTTTGGGAGAGAGTGCGAGGAAGGGGATGAGCTGGGACCAAAGGGAAGTGGCGCCGAGAGGAGTTTCTGATGCCAGCGACTGCTAGGAGTGCCGGGTCTCCTGCGCCCAGTTTCTCTCGGTTCCCAGATCCTCGTCCTCCTCCTCCGTTCCCCTGATCTTTCGGAACGGTATGCGGAGTGGGAAGGAGCGCCCGCGCTCTGAGAGGTTTTCTCCGCACTCACCCATGGCGAAGAGCAGGAGCAGCAGCAGGGGGATGGACTCCATCTGGTCAGGCGCAAGTGTAAGCAGGTGTAAGTGTGTTGCTCGGGATAGCTGACCTTTCCCCAGGCCTTAAGTCTCTCTTGTACCCCCCCCACCCCCACCCTGCCCCGCCCAGAGTCCATCCCAGGCCAGCTGGCCAGTGCCAGAGGCTCACTTTGGCCTGGGGGGCTGGATGCTGGGGAGGAGTCCCCCGGGCTGGGGTAGCTGGGTCTGGCTTCAGACATTCCCCCTCTGGGCTGAGTTCTGACCTTAACACGTTGGCGCCTCCCCCACCCCGCATCAGAGGGACTCCAGCAGATAGAAGCTAGCTCTTGGGCGAGAAGAGAGCGCCAGCATCTGAGGAGCGCCTACCTGTCTCGCTTCTCCTTTTCTCTGTCCTTTCCCTGGCTTGCCTTCCTTAGGAAAGGATGCCATTAATTGGGTTAGTATTTGTAGAGTGCTTAAAAAACCCCAAACCCTTACCTTCCGTCTTAGAATCAATACTATGTGAGTGGTAAGGGCTAGGCAATGGAGGGTTAAGTGACTTGCCCAGGGTCACACATCTAAGAAGTGTCTGCGGTCTGTCTGAACCCCGGACTTCCTGTCTCTAGGCCTGGTTTTCAGTCCACCAAGCAGCCCAGCTGCCCTCTAAAAAGTACTTTAAAAAGAAACAAAACAAAGCAAAAGAAAACCTAAGGCAGGAGCAGTTAGCAGAGGGCGTGTTAGGACACTGAAGTGTGGAGAGTAAGGCTCACAATGGGGGTGAGAGGTGGTGTCAGCTTTGAGTAAACACCCCTCCCCACAGTAGTCACCCCTTTCCCACCTCTCCAGGGGCCCCCTGCCTCCTCTGTGCATTCTCAGGGCAGGTGAGTGTTTAGGGATGAAGGTCCTGATACTAGGAAGCAGATTAGCAAGGAGAAATTGCAAGTTTAAGAGGACTCATGACATCCATGCACATAATATGTGCTGAATACTTGCTTTTGCTTTACCAAGGAAAGAAGAAGTATTCTCATAGAAAGGATGAGGAAAACAGACATCATAAAGTTTTGCATGTGTGTTTATAAGTCTTCGGGTTAGAAGGTCACTAAAAACCCATGAGTCAGTTTAACAAACATACATTAAGGGCCTGTAATCAGTCAATCAGGGGCAGCTGTAGCACAAAGGATAGAGCACTAGGCCTGAAGTCAGGAAGAACTGGGTTCAAATCCAGCCT
>NW_025393423.1:0-7366 GCF_016433145.1 Gracilinanus agilis
GATACTAAAGGGCTGCAGTGGACATCCCCTGCCCTCATGGAGCTCACCCTCTTCTGGAGCAGATGTTAGTATGCTTACAATTCTGTAAAAGTCTTCTAGATTGTAAAAATAATACACTTAATAAATTGATTATGTATATGAACTCATTAGACACTGGGCTGTACTTACAAAGTATCTTCAGAGAGGGCAGCTGGGTGTCTTAGTGGATTGAGAACCAGGCCTAGAGATGGGAGGTTCTAGGTTCAAATCTTGCCTCAGACACTCTCTAGCTGTGTGACCCTGAACAAGTCACTTGACCCCCATTGCCTTGGCCTTACCATTCTTCTGCCTTGGAGCCAAGACACAGTATTAACTCCAAGATAGAAGGTAAGGGTTTGAAAAAAAAGTATCTTCAGCTTATATAAGTGAAAGGAAGCTCATAAGTGAACTTCTCTTCAAGGCCAGGCGCAAGGTCACTAAGGAGACTCTTTGTTATACAAAAATAAACTATTGATTGAGAATATAAGGATATAAAAGAATTTCTAACTCTAAGGGATTGTAACTCTACCCAAATAAAACTTGCTGGTTCTGCAAGCAATGGCTTCTCTTGTTTTCACAAGCTACACTGATCCCTCTGATCTGACTAACCCAAATTTTCCCTATTCTACAATAAACTAATAGTATAAACCTTATAAGAAATATATAATTCTTAACTTTGTCTCCAAGTTATAAAAATAACAGTGGTCAGCTGGCTGAGCCTCAGCAAGATCCAAGATAGGACTGAGTCTGGGAGTCCAAACCAAAGACCAGGTCTGTCTTTGGTCTTTTCAGAGATAAAACAATTTATAAAACAGCAATAGACAGTCACTAGTGTTTCCCAAGATGGAAAAGGAAATCACTTCTCTCCTTCAGGTTTTTCCCTCCTTTCCTTCTATCTCAGATAGTTAGGAGACAGATATCACTACCTCCCAACGCTCAAAGAGAGAGTAACTGCCAGAGATTAAGTGCCACAGAAAAACCATTACACCTCCCTGACACACTGTTAACGTTTCAAACTGACATTGTCTCAGATCTGTTTTAAATTCCAATTCTCTCTCAAGCCAGCTTCTCCCTTTCTTATCTCTAAAGTAATGTAAAAAGACGTAATTTCTAATATCACCTTCATAAGATCCTAGCTCTAGGGCAGCCAATCACAAGAGAGAAGGCTCTGAAACGAAAGAGCACTAGAGAGGTCTAATTTAGGGTGGTGGCCTAGGGCTTCAGGAGAGCCAGACTGAGGATTCTGGGGAAAAGTGTACTAAAGAATAACAAGGGAAAGGCACTGGCCCAACACACTGCAAATGGCCATTGGTAGCAGTTTAGTCCTGAACCTGAGGACAGATGTTGGACAGTATCTCATGGCGATGAAGGCTCAAGTGACTGTGTTTGGAGCACTGGGGAGAAATGGTTTCTTGGTTCCCAGAGGAAGAGAACCATTAGCTCATTAGTGTGGGAAAGGCTGAAAAGGATAGAACAATTGGGGCACTGGAGGGAGGAATAGATGGGCTTAGATGAGGGATGGGATGGGATTCTTTGTGCATGGAAAGAGATTTTTTTTAAAGAGAAGAATGACCTTTTCCTCTGATCTTGAAACCAAAAAGGAAAAGGAAGCAGATGAGCTAGGTGAGATGTAGAGGATTAGAGAGGTCCAACTTTTGTTCATTGAAAGATGAGACCAAGTTCTCAACTCAGAAAGTAAGACGGGGTGGGAAAAAGCCATAAGGGAGAGCTGGACACCAGGAACTCTTTAGAAGCCTGCTTTGGTGCATCAGGAATGGAATCCCTGAGGGAAATGTCACAGGATTGCCTTGCCATGGTGAGAAGCCAGCTGAGATTAGGGAACTCAATGTAGAGTGGAGCCAGGCAACTGGTTTCCTGATTTTCCTTCTCTCCATGAAGAGGAGTGAAGACTTCTGCCTTACTTGGAAGCAATCCAAGACTAAGCATTCCCTAAATCATTAGCCCAGGCCCTTTCCTGGTCTCTGGGGCTCAGTCTTGTCCTGTTCTTAGACAATCAAGTGACCAGAGCACCTCACTTTAGGGAAATGAGAGCCTAGAGAGAAGCCTCTGGGATCTTAAGGATTGGGTCTGCTCTAGATCCAACGGAGTTACTGTTGTCTGCTGATAAACAAGGGCAAGAGAAAGCCAGAAACACGGCTGAGGCCAAAGCATGCATTTACCTTCCAGGAGAGAGCCAGAATGTAAGGATACTGGTAGAGTTTGGGCCTGACATAATCCCTAGGCTCAGACAGTGAATATGTATTAAATAATAAATGTATTCTAGATATCATGCTAAGCCCTGAGCATACAAAAAAAGGGAAATACTATTCTGGTCTGTCCTGGAGCTCACAACCTAGAACCCAGACATAGAGGTGGTATAGAAAAAAGCAACAGATTCTGAATCTCACTCTTGAGATGATCCAGGGAGAAAGGAGTGTTGGGAATGAGAATGACAGTTTAAGGAGAAAAATAATCAGATACTAATGATAAAAATAAACATCACCATTTGTATGGGGCTTCTAGTATGTGTCATTCACTTTATAAATATTATCTTACTATCCTAATATAGTAAGTCACTTGATATTATTATGCCCATGTTATAGTTGAGAAGCCTGAGACCAAGAGAGCTCTTGTGACTTGGCCAGGCTTAAAAGTCCTAGCAAGTTTTGAGGTACAATGACATTGCATCACCACCTGTAATGGGATTTTTAAAAAGAATATCATGAAAATGCCAGCTTCTATATAAGGTGAGAAATAGGAAGAGAATTATATAACCTTTCTTGCCCATTTCTTTACAAAAAGATTATGGACTCAATTTACTGTATGAAACATTTTTAAACTTGGGAAATGCCACATTTTTGTTTAAATTTTATTCAGTAAAAGGATTTTATTTTCAAGAAAGGAGTCATTTAAGGAAAAGTAAAGGCTGCTTTCAAGGAGTAAGGCACAGACCAAAATCTTTTATGATATGGATAATTGCAAAAAAGAATGCAGAATTTCTTCGTCTGATCTCAGATGCTGGAAGAAAAAATAAGATTGAAAGCAATCATGAAGGGAATTACATAATGTTTACAAAGAAGCTAGATGATGAAATAGAAATATTTAGTCTACTTCTACCGAATGGTGTCATACTTATGAAAATAGGATTGAATGTGTAGACAATGAAAATGAAAGCATAGACTGAAAGTGAATTGTCTAGTACTGTGGACAGAGCATGCCCAGCCTTAAGATATGGTCTCAGCTGCCAGGATTTCAAGTCAAGTCATTCATCTAGCTTTTCTGAGGTCATGGTCTTAATTAGGAATGTAATAAAGCTAGCCTGCCCAGTCCCAGATTTGTAATAAAGAGCCAATGAGATCACATGGGACACTTTTTGTTATTTAAATTATTGTCTAGGTTTAGTGTAATGTAGCATTTTCAAAGCATGGATTGTGCCCATTAAGTTGGAGGACTTTTCTTCTTTCCTGAGGAAATAGGATATAAAGAGGTTTATCTTTTGACAATGGTGGAAAGGAGATAAAGTTATATATGTGTAGGTGACACTATATATGTATATTTTACTGTTTGCTCTTTTAGAAGGAGAGATCAGACCTGAAATGAAGGCGAATACAACAGAGGTGAGCCTTCCTGTGGAAGAAATGGACCTACAAATATTCAAGAGTGATGATCCCAATAACTTCACTTTCAGAGAATTCTGTGTTGCACCTCAAAACCCATCTCTTATTGAACATCAAAGAATGTACACTTTGGAAAAATCTAGTGAAAGTAATCGATGCAGAAAGACTTTTATTAACAGGGCCATTATTCCTGGACATCAGAGTATGCATACTGGAAAGAGACCCTATGAATGCAAGCAATGTGGAAAAACATTCAGACTGAGCTCCAGACTTGCTGTACATCAGAAAATCCACAATGTCAAGAAACCTTATGAATGCAGGCAGTGTGAGAAGTCATTCACAAATAACTACAGACTTGCAAGACATCAGAGAGTCCACACTGGGGAGAAACCTTATGAATGCAAGCAGTGTGGAAAGAGATTCAGTTGTAGATCCTATCTTGGTGCACATCAGAGGGTCCACATTGGAGAGAAACCTTATGCATGCAAGCAGTGTGGAAAGAGCTTCACAATGAACTCCAGGCTTTCTGTACATCAGAGGGTCCACACTGGGGAGAAACCTTATGAATGCAAGCAGTGTGGAAAGAGATTCAATTATAGTTCCCATCTTGGTGCACATCAGAGGGTCCACACTGGGGAGAAACCTTATGAATGCAAGCAGTGTGGAAAGAGATTCACAACTAACTCCAATCTTTCTGTACATCAGAGGGTCCACACTGGGGAGAAACCTTATGAATGCAAGCAGTGTGGAAAGAGATTCAGTTGTAGATCCCATCTTCGTGCACATCAGAGAGTCCACCCTGGGGAGATACCTTATGAATGCAAGCAGTGTGGAAAGACGTTCACAAAGAACTACGAACTTGCTAGACATCAGAGAGTCCACACTGGGGAGAAACCTTATGAATGCAAGCAGTGTGGAAAAAGATTCACAACTAACTCCAGTCTTTCTGTACATCAGAGGGTCCACACTGGGGAGAAACCTTATGAATGCAAGCAGTGTGGAAAGAGATTCAGTTGTAGATCCCATCTTGGTGCACATCAGAGGGTCCACACTGGGGAGAAACCTTTTGAGTGTAAGCAGTGAGGAAAGATTCAGTTGGAGATCCCATCGTGCTTCACCTCAGAGTCCACACTAGGGAGAAACTTTATGAATGCAAGCATTTTGGGAAAACATTCATAAATAACTCCAGTCTTGCTGTACATCAGAGAGTCCACACTGGGGATAAACCTTATGAATGCAATCAGTGTCGAAAAACGTTTACAAATAACTGCAGTCTTGCTGTACATCAGAGTCAACACTGGGAAGGAAACTTAAGAATACAAGATATGTGGGCAGATGTTCATATGCAGCTCCCATCTTGTTATTGTGTGAAGGAAATTTATCTTCCCCCTTCTGTCT
The DNA here is from genome assembly GCF_016433145.1 of Gracilinanus agilis. Classification (NCBI taxonomy): domain Eukaryota; kingdom Metazoa; phylum Chordata; class Mammalia; order Didelphimorphia; family Didelphidae; genus Gracilinanus; species Gracilinanus agilis. The sequence goes on from NW_025393423.1 coordinate 5,034, forward strand.
TTTAACCTGTTAATTTTCTTTTGAGCTATTTCCCACTTCTCTTGGCAAATCTCTTCCATATTTCTCAGGATCTCAGATTTGAACTCTTCAAGAGGTTATGACCAATTTTCTTTTCTTTGGGAAGGTTTGGATCTGATTACTTTTTCTTCTCTGCTGTTTGCTCTGTTGTCTGGATTTTCTTTGTAAAAGTTGTTGAGTGTTAAAGATTTCTTTTTGTTGATCTTTCTCTTTTGGGGTTCTTGTGGATGGCTTGCCATTGTGAGCTACGTGCTCTCTCAGGTTTATCTTTTTTGTTAATATATGCACTCACGGATATAAATTTCGCCGAGTACTGCCTTAGCTGCATCCCACAGAGTTTGGTAGGATGTCTCATCATTGTCATTCTCTTCAATGAAATTGTTGATTGTTTCTATGATTTCTTTTTTAACTAACTGTTTTTGGAGAATCACATTATTTAATTTCCAATTAATTTTTGATGTGCCTTTCCATAAGCCCTTAGTAATTATTCTTTTTATTGCGTTATGACCTGAGAAGGTTACATTTATTATTTCTGCTCTTTTGCATTTGTTTGCAATGTTTCTATGCCCTATTACATGGTCAATATTTGTGAATGAACCACGTACAGCTGAAAAGAAGGTGTATTCCTTTATGTCCCTATTTGTTTTCTCCACATATCTACTAAATCTAATTTTTCTAGGACCTCATTCACCTCTATTATCTCTTATTTATTTTTCGGTTTCATTTATCTAGAGGAATATTTAGATCTTCCACTAGTATGGTTTTACTATCTATTTCCTTCTTGAGCTCTACCAATTTCTCCTTTATGAATTTAGATGCTATGCAATTTGGTGCATACATATTGAGCACTGTTATTTCCTCTTTGTCTGTACTGCCTTTAATCAGGACGCAATGACCTTTCCTGTCTTTTTTAATCATATCTATTTTTTGCTTTGGCTTTGGTCAGAAATCATGATCGCCACTCCTGCCTTCTTTTTCTCATTTGAAGCCGAAAAGTTTTGCTCCAGCCCTTTATCTTAAACCTCTGTATGTCCACATGCCTCATATGTGTTTCTTGTAGACAACATATGGTAGGATTTTGGTTTCTAATCCACTCTGCTATTTGCTTCCATTTTGTTGGCGAGTTCATCACATTCACATTTAGAGTTTAAATGATCAGTTGTGTATTCCCCAACATTTTGGTATCCTCTCCTAGTTTTACCCCTTCTTACACTATTTCCTTTTAAACCAGTGGTTTGTTTAAAACTATTAACCCTTGTCCCCTCCCTTATTATTCCCCTCTTTTTATTTTAAGGCCTAATGAATTCCCTCCCCCTTCTTCTCCCCTTCTGTTTTTGACCTCCCCACTTCCCTGCTCCCCTTGGTTTATCCCTTCTCACTTTCTCAGTAGGGGTAGATAGAGTTCTATATCCCAATGTATATAGCTACTCTTCCCTCTCAGGGTTAATTCCACTGAGAGTAAGGTTTACATATTACCTCTTAATGCTCTCTTCCTCTCTCTCTTATAATACTATTAATCCCCTCCCCTTCCCATGCCTTCTTTGTGTGTAATAGAAAATCCTATTTTTCTTGTTTTTCTCTTGGTGCCATCTACTATTCACTCCCCTCTTTCCCATCCCCAATATCCGCTTAGACCATTTAGTACTCCGACCTCTCCCTATGAATAATTCTTCTAATTACTATAATAGTGAATACGGTAATAGTGAATAGGGTTCACTACCAAGAATTACACATAACATCTGTTCACATAGGATTACAAATAATTAGAACGTATTGAAGCCCTTAAAGAGGCAAATTTAAAAAAAAAGTTTCCTTCCTTTCCCTTCTGTTTCTTATTTACCTTTTCATGTTTGTCTTGATTTTGTGGTTGGATATTGAACTTTCCATTTAGTCCTGGTCTTTTCTGTGCAAATACTTGGAAATCTTCTATCTTGTTGAATGCCCATGCTTTCCCCTGGAAGTATATAGTCAGTTTTGATGGGTAGGTGATCCTTGTTTGTAGACCCAGTTTTCTTGCCTTTCTGAATATCCTATTCCAAGCCTGTGGTATTGTAGTGTGGAGGCTGCCAAATCCTGTGTGATCATGATTGATGCTCCTTGATGTCTGAGTTGTCTTTGGCTTTTTCTAAAAATTTTTCTTTTACTTGAAACCTCTTGAATTTGCCTATTATATTCCTGGGGGTTGCCTTTTCAGGATCTAGTTTAGAGGGTGATCTATGGAGCCTTTCAATGTCTATATTGCCCTTTTGTTATAAAACTTCAGGGCAATTTTACTGAATAATTTCTTTAAGTATGGAGTCCAAATTTCTATTAAT
>NW_025393424.1:0-3604 GCF_016433145.1 Gracilinanus agilis
TTGATGCATTCACCAGGACTCTTCTCTCAATAGGCGTCCACTCTAAAGCTTCAGGGGAAAAGAAGATGAACAATCAGACTTCCTGAAGAGCAGAGAGAATGATTAGCAGGATTGATAAGAACTTGGAATGAGTAGGTGAGACTGAAAGGGAGAGAATGGAGGAAGGGTGAGAGAAGGGAGTAAGAAGGAGAGAAAAAAAAGATGAGGAGGAATATGAGGGAGCAGGGAATGGGAAAGACAGGCTGAAAGAAAGAGAGAGGAAGCCAGGGAGAAAGAGGCAAAGGGAGAGGAAGATGGACAAGGAGAGGGAGTGAACCTGTGATTTCTTGAATTACAGAATACAAAGGAGGGAAAACTGTCAACATAGGTTGCCATCTTATAATTTAGAGAGTTAATCTAGTCCATCGAGAGGTTCTTGGACTTGCAAAGGGTCACAATGCTTTCAAGTGCCAGAGTAAGGATTTGACCCCAGCTCCTCCTGCCCTCTAGGCCAGCTCTCTATTCACTGTCAAAAAATTAGGTCACTTTTAAGAAGATGTTTACTCCTATGACACCTCTATTACATTTTAAGTGAACTTTTCTTAACTAGCCTGCTCCCTCCTTGGCTCAGAATATCTCAGTCTTTCTGTATCCCTCCCCAGAGTATAACCACAAGGAATTCCCTTCCTTCAAGGTACTTACTCAGGCAGTTTTTGGTTATGTTGGCACCTATTGCAGCAGCAGCAGTGAGTAATCGAAGTATGGCATAGGCAGCAAAAGTGGGCACAAAGGCTGCACAGGTACCAGTAATGGTGACCATCAATGTGGTGCACATCAGTATTGTCCTCCTCCCAAATCTAGGCACAAGGTAACAAAGTGGCATTACTTACAAGGGTTTGGCCCTTGCCTGGCCCTACCACATTCTCTCCTCTCTAGCAAACGTCTGGATGTGTTCTCCGACTTTCCCCATTTGGAAACAGCAATTCCTTTCCTGCTCTTGTATGGAAAACCTAAATACTGAGCAGATGTACTTATTTCTCCTAATCCCACCCACCATTAGCCAAGTGGGGAGCCAAGTCATATGGGACCTGCTCTGGAAACTCAGNAATCGAAGTATGGCATAGGCAGCAAAGGTGGGCACAAAGGCTGCACAGGTACCAGTAATGGTGACCATCAGTGTGGTGCACATCAGTATTGTCCTCCTCCCAAATCTAGGCACAAGGTAACAAAGTGGCATTACTTACAAGGGTTTGGCCCTTGCCTGGCCCTACCACATTTTCTCCTCTCTAGCAAACGTCTGGATGTGTTCTCTGACTTTCCCCATTTGGAAACAGCAATTCCTTTCCTGCTCTTGTATGGAAAACCTAATACTAAGCAGACGTACTTATTTCTCCTAATCCCACCCACCATTAGCCAAGTGGGGAGCCAAGTCATATGGGACCTGCTCTGGAAACTCAGTTGTCAAATTCTACTTTTCACCAGATCCCTTATCCCAGAAGTACTGTCCATTTGCTAAGTTCTAAAAAACATCTACTTGAGGGTCAGTGTGGTCAGGCCCTGTCCCCTGTCAAAATGCAAATATTTTAGGAAAGTTAGTGTATAAAGCCTTTGTTATCACTTGTTGCCCATCAGCTTTCCCTTTTCTCTTTAACTTGTGTGTCAATTGAGGGAAGAAAATATGAATTTAAGAATGAAGATTCAGTCATATTACCATCTTGATATGATTCTTTTTTTTAAACCGTTACCTTCCATCTTGGAGTCAATACTGTGTATTGGCTCCAAGGCAGAAGAGTGGTAAGGGCTAGGCAAAGGGAGTTAAGTGACTTGCCCAAGGTCACACAGCTAGGAAGTGTCTGAGACCAGATTTGAACCTAGGACTCCCTGTCTCTAGGCCTGGCTCTCAATCCACTGAGCAACCCATCTGCCCCCTTGATATGATTCTTGATGTTTACTGTTATGAAGGGGCTTAATCAGTCTCTTTAGGATCCTTGGAATTTAGCTCTGTGATATTTAGGTCAATTCAATTGCTATTAGGTGAGGCAAACAAAAAGCAATATGATGCCAAAGCTATTTTGTGTTAAAATTTGTTCAAATTTTATTTAAAAAATATTTTATTAATTTCAATTCAATGTAAAAAAATTTTAACTTTTGTTTCTTAAAATTTAGATTTCCAAATCTGTCCCTCCCTATTCCTTCTTCCTTCCCATTGAAAAGGCAAGCAATTGGAAGGGGGTTCTCCTTTGTGCAGTTATGCAAAATGTATTTCTACATTAAGCATGTTGTGAAAGAAAAAAACAAACTTCCCCAAAAGCAAGAAAAGTTTGAAAAGTAAAAAAAAATAATTTCAGGTTCAGATTCCATTAATTCTTTCTTTGGAGATGGATAGCATTTTTCATCATGAGTCCTTTAGAACTGTCTTGGATCATTGTGCTACTGAGAATAGCTGAGCCATTCATAGTTGATCATCCCACAGTATTGATGTTACTATGTAAAATGTTCTCCTGGCTCTGCTCCCTTCACTTTGCATGAGGTAATGTCTTTCCTGATTTTCTGAAACTATCCTGCTCACCATTTCTTATAGCACAATAGTGTCCCACCAGAGTCATACATCTCAGCTGGTTTAGCAGTTTAAAAATAGATGGACTTCCCTTCTATTCCCAATTCTTTGCCAGGGCAAAAAAGCTGTTATGAATATCTTTATACTATAGGTCCTTTCATTTTTTGTTCTCTTTGAGATACAGAGTTAGTAGTCTTATTACTGGGTCAAAGTGTATGCAATACCTAAATATATTTTTTAAAAGATAAAAATCCATCCTGAGTCTAGTGAGAAGGAGAAAACTCGCAACATCAATAGGTCAAGTCTCTCTAAAGTAGGGAGTTTTATTTTTTCCGTGTGCTCTATTTGAGAGAGAGATAGAGACAGAGACAGAAACAGAGACAGAGAGAGACAGACAGAGAGACAGAAAGAGAAATTCATAAGCTGCTTCATAAAACTTACATTTGTTCTATATATTTGGAGCTCACCCTTTGTCCTTCCTTCCCAGCCTTGGTCTATAGGCAAGAAAGTACAGAGAAAGGATCATCTCTTTGCTCTTGTTTGGGACCAAAGTCCTTTAGGTTTGACAGGGTGAGTGGTTCTATGCTACATGGTGTGGTACAAGAAATCTTCCCACTTGAAATTCTGACTTGTCTGTGGCTACTTCATGTGTGGTGACAGTCTAGAAGGTAACCTGGTGTATTCCATCAACAGCATTGCTGCATTCATGATGAGGCACTGAGCATATCAGTTTTGATTAGGAAACAGAGGCAGAGTGATCTTCCAGAAAGGACCTATGGCATCCGAGGGAAACTAGGATGTTGTATAGAGAAGGGGCAGAAAGAAGACTTAAAGTTATCTCTCATGTTCTAACTTCACCAATTTGCATCCCAATGTTTGAAGCTCCCTAGATTTGGTACCATGGCATTTCAAGTACATTTGTATATCCATTGGAGACCTACCTCCATGTAAGTCCTGCAGACTTACCTGTCAGAGAGTATCCCAAACACAAGACTTCCTGCCAGCTGTGCTGCTGCAGATGTTATGTGAGCACATGATTTCAGTAACTTCTGTCCACAAACCAGATCC
>NW_025393425.1:0-3801 GCF_016433145.1 Gracilinanus agilis
CCTAGAAAATGACTGAGAAACAAGATGGGAACATCAAGAATATTGTGAATGTGCTCCTTACAACGGGATGGAAAAGGAACCCTTGGTAGTGAGGGAGTTTGGGCACAAAAGGAAGAGGCATTGGATGCTCAATGACAATCTTTTTTCCCCCTTGTTCTCAAAAGACTTTATTATCTAATGATGCATACTGAAAACTGCTTGTTCCACTTTACGTTCAGCAGAAAAATCTTCACTTTACAATAAGTGAGAGTCAACTGTTTTATGTAATAGACAACACTTTTAAAGTCACATTTCCTTTTTTTTTTGATGAGAAAGACTTGAAGACAATTGTTTAATAAAAATGCCATTTTTAAATGATTAAGATGCACTTTAAAAGCAACAAATTAAATTTGCACTCAATATTTTTAAACATGAAACTTGCCAGTGTTCTTCCTCAATATTACAAAAGGAAATCAATTTTTAAGAGTCTCTTTGACATTACATACAGCTAATTTTCTAGCTTTCTCCTCTTTTTTTCTGGTTCGTCAGTGTTCGAGCTTGTAGAATGGGTAGGAACATTTACTCCTGGTATCTGGGGTTCTAGCAGGGACATATGAATTTTCTGATGCTGAAGATTGGATGAGTCTAAGGTGATTTTCACTTTAACCTTATCAAAAATATGAAATTCTGTATCTTCTACTTTTAGTGAGGGCATCTCCTCATCATAAGTAAGTCTTGGCTTTGGTTTTTCTTTTTCCTCAAAAAATACTGTTCCTTCTAAACCATATTTTGGAATTAATACCACAATAGCACTCTTCCTTACAAACAAAATATAGGCTTCTTCGTTCACTATTCCTTTATTTTTGAAGAACAACTGTGTATGAAATGTAACAGATGCTCGCTGTGCATATTGTGCCATTTTGTGTCTGAAATTGAGATTTTTGCATAAATCTGCTAGTTTGTGCTTGTTTGTCAGATCTGGATAAGTGGAATCTGCTCCTATAGCTACTGTCAAAAGCCGATGGACAATTATATCTGCGTATCTTCTGATGGGTGAAGTAAAATGTGTATATATTGGTGATGCTAAGCCATAGTGATGAAAATCCTTATCCATTCCAGAGCAGAAGTAAACTGCCTGCATCATACAGCGAGTAGTTAATATCCTGAAGAGTGTGTTTAGATATGGAAAATCAGGAGATTCTACTTGATCTAATGAGTCAGCCAAAGCCTTTGCTGAATCAGTCTTAAAATCCAAATTCTTGGATTTTGCTGCCTTCACGAGAACTTCGTAATTTGACGGAGGAGGAGCAGGATGTTTTCTGAGCAAGGCATTTTCAGAAAATTCTTCATGGATTTTCTTTGCAACAGAAAGATTGGCAAGCAACATAAATTCCTCCACCATGGAATTTGTTTCTCTAAGTTCCTTTGTCTGAAGATCTATAGGGTCATGAGTTTCACTATCCACATGAAATCGAACTTCTGGAGAAGAAAGTATCAAAGCTCCTGCATCGATTCTCCGCCTCTTCAGAATTTTTGCTAGTTTATTTAGTCCACGGAGACTAGTGGTGATATCATCATTCATGTTTGCTGAATCAATTCTCATTTGAGCTTCTGCATATGTAAGTGAGGCCTTTGAATTAATTGTACTTTTTGTAAATCTTGTTTTTAAAATTTCAGCATTGTGATTCATTTCCCAAATACATGAAAAGGCAAGTCTGTCCACATTCGATCTCAAAGAGCATAAATTAGAGCTCAGCAATTCTGGCACCATATCAATTCTTTTTTCACAAAGATATACAGTTGTTCCTCTCTTAGCTGACTCTAGATCCAAAGCATTTCCTGGTCGAATGAAGTGGCTAACATCTGCAATGTGAACACCAACCTCTAGATGTCCATTTTCTAGTTCTCGATAATGTAAAGCATCATCTATATCAGTACACTTTGGAGGATCCACACTACAAACAAAAAGATGTCTCAGATCTTCTCTATTTTTCATGTCCTCTTCAGTGATGTTCCAAGGCATCTTTGGCAGGAAACTAAGAACAGCCTGAGAGAAAGGCTGATGGGGAATATCATGTTCAAGAAGAAGAACTTGTGTTTCAGTCTCTTTATCACCAACAGCACCTAAATTTTTTACAAAGTGACCATTAGGATATCTAGAATTCTTGGGCCAACCATCCATTGCAACAATAATTCTTTGTCCTTCTAAGGATGAAGCTTGTCTTGTTTCTATTCGAATTGGAGGTATTCTCTTGTCAGCAGGTATAAAGAGATGCCTTCTTGACTCCTTAATATCAGACTTGGAAAGCATGCCACAAAATGGCCTCCAGTTCCTCTTTATTATACCTAACACTCTTCCTGAAGGTCTTAACATTTTCTCATTCACAGCAATTTTTAGAGTGTTTTCTTTTACTTCTTCATCATCACCATTTTGTCCATCATCTTGTAAGACCACAGAAGATGGTGCTACCCACTGACTTTTGGGCAAAAGCTCTACAGCTACAATGTCCTCATGAATAGCTCGATTCAAGTTTCTAAGTCCTTGGAGGATGATCTCTCCGTTCTCTTCATCATCTCCATGAAGCCATACTGTGGCTTCAAGATAATTCTCTCTACATGCTCTGAATGTTCCTTGAAGGTATGCACCAGATTTTATGCCTTGATGTAACTTACTCAGGGGAAGATGCTCTGGAAATATTACTTTTTGGCTTTCTATTTCATTCCCTTCATCAGATAGACAAGCAAGACGATCTACCAGTTCAGGGTTTGCCTTTAAACTTTTTATGTAGTCTTCACATGTATAAGCTGGGACCCCCTCTTCTATTGCCTTCTCTTTATTTTTTATGTCATTTGTTATGAAGATAACTTGAGGATGATTCTCATCTGTTGTCATTTTCTTCATGTGTTCATTGTACCATTTTGCTGCCACTCGGATAGCTCTATCATTCCGATCATTATCATTTTCCCCTTGTTTTTGTTCTACATATGTTTCTCTATGATGCTCATTGGTGAAGGTGTAGAAATGCTTGGCATGATCACTTATCAAATCACGGATTCTCTTATATATGGGTGCACTCTGATTCCTCACCTCCTGGAGAACTGTTTGTAGCAAGATTACGTTTCTGATGACTGGATCCTCAAGTATATCAATCTGGTGAAGTAATATGTTGGTGTCAGGCAGGAGGTAGTGGGGCTGAGGGCAGAGGCTGCTCTGGGGGTTGCAAGGCCAAGACTCCAGAGCCTGCCCTTCCTGTGCTACCCAGCATTCAGTGCAGCCTGAAGTCCCACAACCTATGTCATCTCGCAGATAATGCTCCCTCACTATCTTCAGCACCCTGCCCGCCCTAGTCTTCTTCAGGAATGTCCTGGACTTGACCATCCTGCTCCCTGGCCTGTCTCTGCGGGACAAGTTTAATGGCCAGAAGCTATGAGGACACACAAAAGCAGAGCAAGTAGTTTTCCTTTCAATAATAATTAAACTATCTCTAGAAGACAAGAAGGAAAAACCAGCTATCCACTCACCCAAGACAATGACTAGAGCTGAAGGTAATTCCTGAGGCCCACTTTCTTCTTTGACCCAATCTTCTTCTTGAGGCTGAACTTCCTTCTTGGAGTGACTCTCCTTTTCTTGGAGTACACTCTCTACTAGTCTCTCCAGACTGCCTTCATGGCTTTTATGGTGGTTTCCTGTCCCTGCTCCTTTTCACAGGGGCCAATCACAGCTTCCAAATTGTCTAGCCCTGCCCAGAGGGCAGTCTTTGTGGGAATTTGCACATTCTGGAGGTGTGAATATTCATCAAAAGGGTTCACTCTTTCTTGGGG
>NW_025393426.1:0-4418 GCF_016433145.1 Gracilinanus agilis
GCCAGAAAGAGACAAATCAGATATCAAGGAGCATCAATTAGGATCACACAGGATATGGCAGCCTCCACAGTAAAAGAACACAAGGCTTAGAATATGATATTCAGAAAGACAAGAGAACTGGGTCTACAAGAACGGATCACCTACCCATTAAAACTAACTATATACTTCCAGGGGAAAGTTTGGGCATTCAACAAGATAGAAGATTTCCAAATATTTGCACAGAAAAGACCAGGATTAAATGGAAAGTTTGATATCCAATCACAAAAATCAAAAGAAACATGAAAAGGTAAATGAGAAACAGAGGGGAAAGAAATAAAACTCATATTTTTTTAAACCCTTACCTTCTGTCATGGAGGTAATACTGTGTATTGGCTCCAAGTCAGAAGAGTGGTAAGGGTAGGCAATGGGGGTCAAGTGACTTGCCCAGGGTCACACAGCTGGGAAGTGCCTGAGGCCAGATTTGAACCTAGGACTTTCCATCTCTAGGCCTGGCTCTCAAACAACTGAGCTACACAGATGCCCTTGAAACACACATATTTTAAATTTGCCTCTTTAACGGCTTCAATAAGATGTAATTATTTGTATTCCTATGTGGAAAAATGTTATGTATAATTCTCTGTAGTGAACTCTATTCACAATTATAGTATTCAATATTATAGTAATCAGAAGAATTATTCATAGGGAGAGGTTGGAATACTGAATGGTCTAAGATGATATGGGGGGGTGGGAAAGAGGGGGATGAATAGTAGAGGACACCAAGAGAAACTTGAATGAAGTAGAAAAATAGGAAATTCTATTAAAACACAAAGAGGGAATGGGAAGGGAAAGGGATGAATACTATTATAAGAAGGAGAGGAAGAGAGCATTAAGAGGTAATATTTAAATTTTACACTCAGTGTAATTAACCCTGAAAGGGAAGAGTAGCTATATTATCCATTGAGATATAGAACTCTATCTAACCCAACTGAGAAAATCAGAAGGGATAAACCAAGGGGAGCAGGGTAATGGGGAGGTCAAAAAAAGGGAGGGGAGAAGAAGGGGGAGGGAATTCATTAGGCCTTAAAAATGAAAAGAGAGTAATAATAAGCGAGGGAGTATAAAGGAAAGTTAACCAAGGGAGGACACAAGGGTTACTGGCTTAAAGCAACCCACTGGTTTAAAAATAAATAGTATAAGAAGAAGAGGTAAAACAAGGAGAGGATACCAAAATGTTGTTGAATACACAACTGATAATTATAACTCTGAATATGAATGGGATGAACTCACACATAAAAAGGAGGTTAATAGCATAGTGGATTAGAAACCAAACTCCTAACATATGTTGTCTACAAGAAACAAATATGAGGCTGGAAGACACACACAAGTTCAAGGTTAAGGGTATGAGCAAAATCTTTTGGGCTTCAAGTGAGAAAAAGAAGGCAGGAGTGGCTATTATAAACTCTGAGAAAGCCAAAGTAAAAATAGATATGATTAAAAAAGACAGGGAAGGTCATAACATCCTGATTAAAGGCAGTATAGGCAATGAGGAAATAACACTGCTCAATATGTATGCATCAAATGGCATAGCATCCAAATTCATGAAGGAGAAACTGGCAGATCTCAAGAAGGAAATAGATAGTAAAACAATTCTAGTTGGAGATCTAAATATTCCTCTTTCAGATGTAGATAAATCAAACCAAAAAATAAATAAGTAAGATGTAAGAGAGGTGAATGAAGTCCTAGAAAAATTAGATTTAATAGATATTTGGAGAAAAATGAATACAGACAAAAAGCAATACCCCTTCTTTTCAGCTGCACATGGTACATTCACAAAGATTGACCATGTAATAGGGCATAGAAACATTGCAAACAAATGCAAAAGAACAGAAGTAATAAATGTAACCTTATAAGACCGTAATGCCATAAAAATAATTATTAAGGGCACTTGGACAGGCAAACAAAAACTAATTGGAAATTAATAATATGATTCTCCAAAATCAGCTGGTCAAAGAAGAAATCATAGAAACAATCAACAATTCCATTGAAGAGAATGGCAATGATGAGACATCCTACCAAACTGTGGGATGCAGCCAAGGCAGTACTCAGGGGGAAATTTATATCCTTGAGTGCATATATTAACAAAGTAGAGAGGGCAGATATAAATGAATTTGACATGCAGCTTAAAAAATTAGAAAGAGAGCAAATTAAAAATCCCCAGAAGAAAACTAAATTAGAAATATTAAAAATCAAGGGAGAAATTAATAAAATCAAAATTAAAAGAACTATTGACTTAATAAAGAAGACTAGAAGCTGGTATTTTGAAAAAACAGATAAAATAGACAAAGTACTGGTCAATCTAATAAAAGAAAGAAAGAAGAAAACCAAATTTACAGTATCAAAGATGAAAAGGGAGATGTTACCTCTAATGAAGGGGAAATTAAGGCAATCATTAAAAACTATTTTGCCCAATTATATTGCAATAAATATAGCAATCTAAGAGGTATGGATGAATATTTACAAAAATATAAGTTGCCCAGATTAACAACAAAAGAAATAGAATACATAAATAATCCCATATCAGAAAAAGAAATTGAATAAGCCATCAAAGAACTCCCTTAGAAAAAAATCACCAGGGCCTGATGGATTCACAAGTGAATTCTATCAGACATTCAAAGAGCAACCAATCCCAATACTATACAAATTATTTGATATAATAAGCAAAGGAGTCCTATCAAATTCCTTTTATGACACAGATATTGTACTGATTCCAAAGCCAGGTGTATCAAAAAGAGAGAAAGAAAACTATAGACCAATCTCCCTAATGAACATAGATGCAAAAATCTTAAATATAATATTAGCAAAGAGACTCCAGCAAGTGATCAAGAGGTTCATCCACCATGATCAGGTGGGATTTATACCAGGAATGCAAGGATGGTTCAACATTAGGAAAACCATCCAGATAATTGACTATATCAACAATCTAACAAAAAAAAATCAAATGATTATCTCAAAAGATGCTGAAAAAGCCTTTGACAAAAGATAACGTCCATTCTTAAAGAAAACCCTGAAAAGTATAGGAATAGAAGGACCTTTCCTAAAAATAATAAATAGTATATACCTAAAATCATCAACAAGCAAGATATGCAATGGGGATAAATTAGAAGCCTTTCCAATAAGATCAGGAGTGAAATAAAGATGCCCATTATCACCTCTATTATTTAACATTGTACTAGAAACAATAGTAGCAGCAATTAGAGAAGAAAAAGATATTGAAGGTATTAAAATAGGCAATGACGAGACTAAGCTATCACTTTTTGCAGATGATATGATTGTCTACTTAAAAAATCCTAGAGAATCAACTAAGAAGCTTGTAGAAATAATCAACAAATTTAGCAAAGTTGAAGGATACAAAATAAATGCACACAAGTCATTAGCATGTCTATATATTTCCAACACTTCACAGTAGCGAGAGATAGAAAGAGAAATACCATTTAAAATCACCCTAGACAATATAAAATACTTAGCAATCTATCTACCAAAACAAACACAGTAATAATACGAAAACATCTACAAAACACTTTTAAAACAAATAAAACTAGATCTAAATAATTGGAAAAATATTGATTGCTCATGGATTGGACAAGCAAACATAATAAAAATGACCATTCTACCCAAATTAATTTAACTTTTTAGCGCCATACATATCAAACTACCAAAAACCTTTTTTACTGAATCAGGAAAAACTATAACAAAGTTCATTTGGAATAACAAAAGATCAAGAATATCAAGGAAAATAATGAAGAAAAATGTGACGGAAGGGGGCCTAGCAGTAACAGATATTAAATGATACTATAAAGCAGCAGTCATCAAAACAATATGGTACTGGCTAAGAGACAGAAAGGAGGATCAGTGGAATAGACTTGGGGCAAGTGACATCGGCAAGACAGTCTATGATAAACCCAAAGAGCCCAACTTTTGGGACATAAATCCACTATTTGACAAAAACTGCTGGGAAAATTGGAAAACAATATGGGAGAGAATAGGTTTAGATCAACATCTCACACCCTACACCAAGATAAATTCAGAATGAGTGAATGACTTGAATATAAAGAGGGAAACTATAAGTTAAGTGAACAAAAAATAGTAAACCTGTCAGATCTCTGGGAAAGGAAAGATTTTAAAACCAAGCAAGAGTCAGAGAAAATTACAAAATGTAAATTAAATGGTTTTGAATATATTAAACTAAAACGTTTTTGTACAAACAAAAACAATGTAGTCAAAATCAGAAGGGAAACAACAAATTGGGAAAAAAGTCTTTATAACAAAAAACTCTGACAGGGGTCTAATTACTCAAATATACAAGGAGTTAAATCAATTGTATAAAAAAATCAAGCCATTCCCCAATTGATAAATGGGCAAGAGACATGAATAGGCAATTT
>NW_025393427.1:0-7686 GCF_016433145.1 Gracilinanus agilis
CCCTTAACCTAGAGTCTGCTGAGGTACAGGAGCACAAGGTGCCCCCTGGCAAACAAGAAGGCACATCCTTGTCACATGCCCAGGGACTATGAGAACCAGGCAGATCACCCATAAGCAGCTGCTAACATTTCACCTCAGGACAGGGTGATGGGGTCCACATTCCAATCTGCTAGCTTAAGTACCCGAACCTACACAGGAACCAGTTGGACAGACATATCACCTACCTGTCATCCTTACAAAAAACTGCACTGAATTTCAAATTTGGAAGATTTGGAAGAATAAGAAAGGCCCACAGAGAAAAGGGGGCTGTGAGAGAGGCTACCCTACCCAGCCACCCATGGCAATGTGTCCTATGTCATCTTAAAATAGCCCATCCAGAAAATGCTCCCAGGCCCTTTAAAAAAAAAAATCCCACCCCACCCCCAGCAAGTCAGACAAGGGGGGGGGGGCGCCTTTAAAATAATACAGGGAAAGAAGAAATGGATTTACCTGCCTGGGGCTCAGGTATACAGGGCAACAAAGGCACTGGATCAGGCAGCCAAACCCCCTGGTTCCTGTGTTCTGGGGCCAGTTCTATTTCATATATTTATATATAAATAGAGAGACATATAGAAAATATAAACTCTGAGGGTGTAAGGGTAAGGAAATGGGAAGGAGGTGTGGGTTGCAGGTCCCAAGGAAAGCTGGAGAACTCAGGCTGACTTGGTCTCCTCCTTCACCCTGTGGAGAAGAAATAAGACCAGTTAGACATTCTTGGTCTCCTGGGTACTAAGGCCACAGGATGGGTGGGCAGGTGGGTGGCCTGGCTGGCTGCGTATATATGTATGACTTGTCTGTATGGCTTATTTTTTTTTTTAATGGAATTCAACAGTTTGTCCCTACCCAGCCCCATTTAGCATAATGAAAATTATACCTTTATGCAAATCATAAAAATGTACTAAAATGCAGACATCAAATATCATTCCATGAGGATAAACAGAATTATGAAAGGTAAAGTAGGCACACTGCTACTGTACAGTAAAGTTAACACAGAAGATGTGCAGTATGTTGCCCTTTCCACACCCACTATATCTTGCCTCTATCACTGGTAGGTGGTTTGGCAACTTTTAAAAATGAAGCTATGGAGGGATGTTTGGACAATGGCTCTTTTCCCTTGATATCTGATGAGAGAAAGCATTTGGAGCCATCTTTTCAATGAGGAAAAAAATTCAGTCAAATGATGAAATGCTTGTGCTAATTTGAGTTCCAGAAGTTTCTGCCTCTTCTGCCATCTTTGCAGCCAGCAACTCAATCAGATCCTCATTCCACAATTCTCCATGAGATTTAACTCCTTCAGTTCTAGTGATAATTTTAATCTTTGTTTCTGATGGCTTCAAATGTTCCATCTTTTGTCAAAACCTCAAAAATGCAGAACTGTGGCTACACTTTCTTCAGACTTCAAACATGTTTTTATTACATCTTCCCACACCATTAGCAATATTCCAGAATTGCATGAAATATAAGACTTCCAAAAATCTCTCAATGTCAAGTCCCTTACCTGCACCTGAAGCTGCAATGGCCTGGGCAAATGTAGCTCGTAAACAATATACCTTAAAATTTGCAATCACTCTCTGATCTACAGGTTGTAATAATGAGGTAGTGTTAGGGAGAAGGTAGATCACATTTATATTTTCATTAAAATCTTCCAGATGGAGAAGGTAACTTTGGATGCATTATCGAAAGTAAGTAGAATCTTGAAAGGAATGCCACCATCATCACAAAACTCCCCACCATTGCATAACCCCATCATTGTTCAAAGATGGTTGTTATATATGCCTTGGGGTTGGTGAAATAATGAACAGGAAATGTTGTCTGGAGGATTCCTTTCAATGCTCTGGGATTCTGAGTGGTACACAAGAACAGGTTCTAATTTGGAAGCCCCAGCCAGATACATTCCCTCCAAACAGAAGAGTATGTTTCCAAGCTTTATACCCCAAGCATAGTATTTTCTTCCACTGAGATGTAGGTTGGAAATGGCATTTTTTGATAAAATAGGCTGGTTTTGTCATCAAAGATTTGTTCCAGCAAGTAGGACCCTTTATCTATCACTGTTTGCTGGAACTCTGACTTTAATAGCCAAATTAGCAACCTGTCCTGACACTTTTGCACCATTTAAAAATCCAAACCATCTATAGCTTGTGGTAAATACCTGTGTTCCTTCAGGGTGCTTTACCTTTAAATCTGCAAAGAGGTTTCAAGCCTTGGCTTACACTGTCATCAAGCTTAAGGGAACATTCATATCTTGTTTAATAGATTCTCCATCTCTAGAACAGCACTCTTTAGAAAGACATGGTGACTTCATGCAAGCACTGCCATTTGCTCCTTTATCCTCAGAAGAATCCTTCACTATGGTGGCCAGACACTACACGTGTTCAATGTGCTATCAACGAAATTTTTTTTTTTCAATTTTTATCCTTCACATTTCCTAATAATTTTCTTTCTCATTTCCAAGTCTACTGGCTTAGGCTTGAAACAGTTCACTTGCTGCCAGGCATGGAGGTTTAAATATAAGGAAAGGAAGTCACTCACTGTCTACAGACAGGAACTCATCTAGAGATGCTTCTCAGCTTCTCAACCATCATCTACACTGCCTACATCGTAAGGAGCCTGCTTTGAGTAAGGGTTTTTGTCATTTAGGGGTGTGTGGATAACTTTCGGAATTCTTTATTAAAGTTGAATTTGCATAGAGAAACTTCGTGTTCTAGCAAAAGACCTTGTCCATTATGACTATGGTGCTCCCTCATTGTGTGTCAGAGATGGAAAGCTGAATAAAGGAGGGTCTCTACCCCACCCCACCCCCATCTCAACTCTTCACTCACCCTTTGGCTTCAGGTTTCTCTTCTTTTGACTTCTCTTCCTCTTTTGCTTCTGAAACAGATGATTTCAGGGATGACAAATGGCTGGACAAATGGCTGTCCTGCTGCCCTACTTCCTGACTGTCCCCTCCCACCCCACTTATCATCACCTGCTCAGGATTAAAGCTAGAGCAGATTCAGGGAAGAAGTTATGGGTTCCCACATGTCCCAGACAGAACTTCTCTGCTGGGGCATTGCTGGGTGAGCCCAAAGGACAGGTATTCCCCCAGGCTCCAGAGCCTTCTGCCCAGTGCTGGTGGAACTGGACCCAAGGATAAACAGGTTTGACTAGTTTTCCAGGAGGCTGAGAGGAGTTGGCCCCCCTGGGAAGTGTGAGGTAGCAGAAAGGGCTTGGGTGGTATGTATTGGCTGTGGGGAGATGGGTCACATCAATAGGCTGGGGGGCCTGATGGGAGGTGAGTCAGCCTGGCTGGATTACAAATCAGCTCTTGTTCTTTTGTGGGCCCTGACACTTTAGGGAACAAGCAAGAGGCATGAGCAGCCTGCAGAAGCCTTCGGGCACTGATGGATTTGAGGCCTCCCTCCTAAGTTCTGCCCATGGGTCTACCCACCTTTTTTCTCCTCTGGCTCTCGATCTTTCTCCTCTTCCATTTTGACCCTCTTGGCCTTCTTGAAGTTAGCTGAATTCTTCCTAGCACCCTCACCTTCTTCATCTGAGTCTGAAAACTCCTCTTCACATGCAATTCTCTTGTCTGAGGAACATATTGAAATGCGTTTATCAGGGTCTTCCTCATCCTCATCTCCACTGTCCTCCTGCATGCCATCCTCAGGAATGGGCTGCATCTGGACACCAGGGGCATGTGGCAACATCTGAAGGTTCTCAAATAACCTCTGTTTGATCTTCTCCAAGTACTCATTGGTATTCTGGTTTGTCATGTTAGATGGGCTGATATGAAGTTTGAAATCAGGTCCAAAGTATTCAAAGTAATCATTGTAGGGAAGTTCATTGGGGATCTCTGTGTCCAAGGCCACAGCGGTCTCATATGTCCAGCACCTGGCTACATTATGAATAGTGTAGCCACCCCCTCCCAGCATCAGTATGGGGAGATTGAAGCTCTTGACAAACTCCACAGACTTGGCATGGCGTTTGATGGTCAGGTTGAAACAACCTAAGCGGTCTCCAGACAGAATCAGAACCACACTGCAAGACCACTGCACTGGGCTGAAAAGTCTCCATTACCTTGAACATAACTGGTTTGAAGATGGCCTCATAAGACTCGTCATCAATCCCATCTCGAAGTGGGTAGTTAACAGCATAGTATTTGCCTTTGCCAGCTCCAATGTCCCGTAGGTCCCCCGTTCCCGGGAAGTACTCTCCATACTTATGAAAGGACACTGTCATAACCCGATCTGTGGTGTAGAAAGCTTCTTCCACGCCATCGCCATGGTGAATGTCAATGTCAATATACAGCACCCTCTGGTGGTACTTTAACAGTTCCAGGATGGCCAACACAATATCATTGACGTAGCAGAAGCCAGATGCTTCAGACTTCTTCGCATGGTGCAGGCCCCCAGCCCAGTTCACAGCAATATCCGTCTGCTGTTTATTAAGCTTCACCGCACTTGCAACAGATCCGCTGGTGGATAATTGACAGAACTCAAACAAGCCATCAAACACTGGGCAGTCTTCACCAACATTAAATCTCTGCATTTGTTTGCTATACTCCGACATGTTATCAGGATGGATTGAGCGCAAAAACTTAATGTAGTCATCGCTGTGGTACTTTGTCATCTCATCAGCATGGGCTTTGTGGGGCCTATATATTTCCATCTTCCGGTAGAGTCCATAGTTTAGTAGCAAGTTGTGAGTCATTTGGATTTGATGGGGTTTCATTGGGTGGCCCTGACCATAATAGTAATTTCCGACATCCCCGTCGTAGTAGTAACAGACTTTTCGCTTCGTGCCCTGAGTCAGTGCCATCTTGTCTCGCGCACTCCCAGAGTTGTTTTTTTTAGTTTATATATTTCATTAATTTATAATATTTTTCCATAGTTAAATGAATCATGTTCTTTCCCTCCCCACATCAAAACCCCCTCCCATGGCCAATGAGCAATTCCATTGAGTTTTAAAGGTATCATTGATCAAGATCTATTTCCATATTATTAATATTTGCATTAGGTTAATCATTTAGTCTACATCCCCAATCATATTGCCATCAAACCATGTGATCAGGCAATTGTTTTTCTTCTGTGTTTCTATTCCACAGTTCTTTCTCTGAATGTGGATAGCTTTCTTTCTCATAAGTCCCTCAGAATTGTCCTGTATTATAGCATTTAATTGTTAACTTAGATCAGATTTACAATGGTTGGTAATGGAGTCTGAGCAAGCAGGATGCTGCTATCTTACCAGGGAGGAGGGGGAGGAGTGAATAAAATTCTTCCCCTTCCCCCTCTTAAAACAGTTACACAGAAGGGAATAACTGTTAACTGAATCCCCTTTAGGTCAAGTAATGGAGACTGAACAAGCTTGACTAAGCCAGGGATAAATTGGGTGATAGATAGGAATTGATCCCACAGAGATTAGCAACTTCCACTGTTTAAAGATTATTCCCTAAACCCTGAGACAGATAAAAGGTTCAAATTGTCTTCTCAATCAGCAGAACTGCTCTCTGGACAACAGTTGTTCCAGTGCTTGCTTAGATGAAGTTTTTGCCTAGTTATGTATATTGGTGGTAAGTATAGCTTGCCATAACCTCACACAGGTTCTCAAATTCAACTAGGAAAGGGATTTATTAACTTCAGGAAAATAGGGAGAGGGAAGGTGGATTTTAGGAATGAAGAGGAGGTAGTAAGCTATCTAAAATCTAATAAACTTGTAGACTTCACTTTCTCTAAAGGGGAAAGTGTTTTGGATAACTTAACTTTTATCTCACTCACTAACTAACCTTATTCCTAATCTAATGTTACTAAATTTAAGATGGTGAAGGTAGGTAGAAGCAGTAAGGCTCCAAATCTCCATAAAGCCCTCCACCACCAATTAAAGACGAAGGGCTCAGAGGGAACAGAAAACCAAATCTGACAACACAACAGAGCCGGGGGATCCTCCAGCTGAACCCAACTTAAAAGGTATGGGGAGGGTAGAGGGAAAAAAAAAGCCTGAATTCTTGGAACTCTCAGCTGGGAGGGGAAACAAAGGAGGAAAATCCCAGATCCCCTCCTCCACCTAATGTGCTGAGTCTCCAGCAGATACTGGAATCCCTGGGTGGGCTGGGCCGCTAGTTCTAGAGAGTGCCTCACTGGCACAGCTCTGCCAAACTCAAGATTTGATCACAGACAGCAGGGAAGCTGCTGGGGGAGAAACCCAGAGAGGGTGAACATACCCTCCATCTTGGACTATCCCACTCCCCTCTCTCTTGAGGCTTTGACCTCAGGGTACTTGGAGCAGTGTAGATCAGCCACACCAAGGCTTAATGCTACCAATATAACAGACAAGAAGTCTTCAGAGGGCAGGGAAGCTCCAACACCCCTCTCACACAGACTAGAATGAATGAAGCCTAACTCACCTCTCTACCTTTTACCACCAGCTGGGGAAAATCTGACTTCAGCTTACTTGGAGCTGTGCAAATCAACCCCACCTGGCTTAATCCTATCAGCATAGCAGACAAGAAGTCTTGAAAGGGAAAGGAAGCTCCAACAACCCTCCCTCATAGACTACAAGGAAAGTAGCTGAATATACTTCTTTAGATTTTGCCACCAGCAGGGGAATATCTGACCTCAGGACCCACTAACCTAATTAATCAACAAAAGACAAAACAGAGAAGAAGCCCTTCCAGGGGTAAATAGCCCAAACCCAAAAATATGATCAGAGGATCAAGATTACAGCCAATTACAGGGGAGAAAGAAGGAAAAAAAATGAGTAAATAACAGAAAAATAAAAAAGAAACCACAATCGACACCTTTTATCCAGAAATTAAACAAAAAGCAAATAGATCAGAAGAAGATAAAAGAACACCAAGTGAAAACATAGAAAATTCAGTGAAATGGACACAGGCATTGGAAGAACTTGAAATTCAATTAACTCAAGAACTCAATATTTAATTAACTCAAGAACTAAAATTTCAATTAACTCAAGAACTCAAAATCCAAATAACTCAAGAACTCAGAAAACAATCAACAGAGGCTGAAGGCAGTTGGGAAAAGGAAATACAAGATTTTAAACAAGAAAAAATATCTTAAAAGCCCAAATTGACAAGCTGAAAAATGAAGCAAAGAAGGCAAAAGTTGATCTACAAAGAAAAGAAGACTAGAAGGAGAAGGATGAGCAAAAAACAAGGGAGGAAAATCATTCTTTAAAAATTAGAATTCAACCAATCTCCCTAATGAACATAGATGCAAAAATCTTAAATAGAATACCAGCAAAAAGACTCCAGCAAGTAATTAAGAAAATCATCCACCATGATCAGGTGGGATTTATACCAGGAATGCAAAGATGGTTCAACATTAGGAAAACCATCCACATAATTGACCATATCAACAGTCTAAGAAACAAAAATCACATGATTATCTCAATAGATGCTGAAAAAGCCTTTGACAAAATACAGCATCCATTCCTATTGAAAACACTGGAAAGTATAGGAATAGAATGACCTTTCCTAAAAATAATAAACAGTATATACCTAAAACCATCAACAAACAGCATATGCAATGGGGATAAATTAGAAGCCTTCCCAATAAGATCAGGAGTAAAACAAGGATGCCCATTGTCACCTCTATTATTTAACATTGTACTAGAAACACTAGCAGTTGCAATTAGAGAAGAAAAAGAAATTGA
>NW_025393428.1:0-5069 GCF_016433145.1 Gracilinanus agilis
AAGCCATTTCTCAAGGCACCTTCTCTGTGAGAGGGGGTTACAGTCTCTACAGAACAGAAAGAGAAAAAATACTGAATAATTATGATCAACTGCCCAGGAAAGGGGTAAAGGTAAGGAATGACCTGGGAGGCCAGAAGTGGTGACACTATGAGGAGGCTTCCATTGATCCCAACTGGGTATTTGAGCACTGACCTCCCACAAATAATCACCCAACAGGAGAAGGTCTAGATATGTTTAGCTTTTCAGTTCCCATCTCAGTTGGAAGTTCATGACAGAAATCTCTTTTTCCTGACCTGAGAATCTACTGTGGAATGTAGAAAGCTGAGCCATAGGAGAGACATAGTAGGCCAGGCCTTATAAAGGCTGGCCCAAAACCTCAGGTTCAAACTTGGAATGAAATGAGATGCCTATAGCTGTAACTCCTTGTGCCCTGGCTTTTTGGTCACTGACTAGTGGGTCACATCAATGGCCCCTGTGTTCAGTCTCCCAAGCCAATCATGTCCCAAAAATACCTTTTAAGGGAATGATAGACTTGCCCATATATCTGATATTGCTTCTACTACTGAGGGTATATCCTCAGCATCTAACTGGATCTGGGGGAAATGATGTGTGTCTCTATTGTGTTCAGGCAGATGAAGTCCTCCAAAAGTTTCTACAGTCACTTGCAATGACAGAAGAATCCATCCTGCAGACAGATCAAGCTCTCACTGACCAAGAGAAGGCTTTGGAAGGTACAGAGAACTAGAGTGTGATATATGAAAGGGACTTGGTAGATATGAAACAAAATTCTCCCTAAAGGCTTCAGTGTGACATGAAGATTTTCCTGAAACACCAGGGACTCCTTCTGTACTGTCCTAGTCCTTGCTGGGTATATAAACAGCAACTCTGATCCTGACTGTAAATCCAGCAACTCAGAAAGGGCTGCTCCTCCAGACTTTTGCACCTCTGCTTCTCTGGGTCTAATCAAGAACAGAGAAATTTAGGAATTTCCAGTCTCCTTCTCATAGTCAGTTTGGGTCTAGGCTCAGGAGAAAATGTATGTGTCACTCCCACTCAGTGACCTCCACTGACTCCCTATTACCTCCAGCATCATGTATAAATTCCTCCATTTAACATTTACAGCCCTTTATAACTTAGCCTCTTCCTACATTTTCTGTCTTCTTATATTTTACTCTCCTTTTTTTGCATTCTGTAATTCAGCAACACTGACTTACTTGCAGTTCCTCAGACACAAGAAGCCATCTCTGATCTACCCAACTGTCCATTCTTTGTCCCCCAACGCCATTAACCCTCTGCTTCATACATACTTCTTGGTTCCCTGATAGGCTCAGCTAAAAGCCTACCTTCTTCAAAAGATCCTTCCTGGTCCAGACAGCTTTTAATGCCTCCTGGCCCATTCCTACTGCCTCTTAATCACTCTTGTCTTTCTTGCACCTATTTGAATATTGTTTCTTCCTTTGGAATGTCAGCTTCTTGTGGCCAGGGATTGTTTTTACCTCTTTTTTTGTCTCTCAAGTCCTTAGCTGTGTCTGATGTCTAGTCAGCATATTAAGAAGTGTTTGTTGAAAACTATCCTCACCTGATTTAATCTTCTCCTGTTTTCTCTTCCATCAAACACTTGAACAGTTGAACAAGTTAAAAGAGAAGCAGCTGAAAAGGAGAAGGCGTTATTGGAACAGCAACAGAAGGAAATGGTGCAGAATATGGAAGCTCAGCAGAGAACTTATGAGGAAAATATAAAGCAATTGAAAATCAAGATGGAGGAAGAGAGGAAACAGATCCTGGAAGAACAGGAAATGATGCTGGAACATAAGCTAAAGGTACATGGCTCAGCTTAGGAAGTAACAACAGCACTATGGAGGGAAAGGAATGGGCAAATGACAGGGAAGACAAATTAACTTAAATATGAATCATTGTAAAGGAGAGCAAAGGGACCTGGGATTTTCATCAGAAGGTCTAGGTTTGAGCCTCTCTCCTCAGTTTTTGCACCTGTGAATTAGGGGCAATTATACCTGTCTCACTGAGTGCACAGAATTATTATATAGATCAAATGATTTTTGTGCCATTCATGGAGTATTCCCTTGCTCTCACAACGAGCTGCCCAAGCAAGTCTACCCCAAGTTAAAGTTATTCTGATGCTCTATACCAGTGATTCCCAAAGTGGGCGCCACAGCCCCATGGTGGGTGCTGCATAGATACAGGGAGGCAGTGATGGCCACAGGTTCATTTGGGGGTAGTGAATAACTGTAAGGGGGCAGTGATAGTATGTGACAGGGGGCGCTAAGTAATATTTTTTTCTGGAAAGGGGGTGGTAGGCCAAAAAAGTTTGGGATTCAAAATTCCCAATGCCCTCCCAATGACTATTTTTCTAGTCCATCAGAAGACACAGTTCAAAACAAAGGACTGATGCCCAGAGGCTTTTCTGCTGCTGCAGCCCTTTGATACACAGCAGACACCTTAACATACAGTCATCCGTGTAGGAATATCTCTGAATGGTTTTTCTGCCATGAAAGAGAGATATATTTCTCTGAGCCTCAACTGAAATCGACCTTTTCTCTCCAGTAAAGAAAACCCAGGCACCAAGTTCTTTGGAAGAAAGATCCAGGGTCATCCCAACTAACTTCTATATTGAGGCTTAAGGCTTTTTTTTAATTCTCTTTCCTAATCAGCAATCTTTGGCATTATCTCTGTCTAGATTCACTTTGTCTTCTGGTCAGAAAGTCTTGGCTCAACTTCCATAGCTAAATTTATCCTGGGTAGCATCTGTTATGGGATATGCTTNAGCTGTGGCCATGCATGGCATTATGGATAATAGAGAGCTTGCTTTGATGCCAAGAAGACCTTAATTCAAATCCTACCATACTGGTTATGTGACCCTGAGTAAGTCATTTATTTGTCAGTGAATTCAACAACTATTTATGACTATTAATTATAGAGAAGATGCATACCTACATTTGTAAAGGGAACATTTTCATACATGTGATCTTACTACTAATTTAGTCACAATCACAGTCCCTATCCCTATTCAGTGGAGAGAGAAAGAGAGAGAGAGAAACAAAGAAAGAAAAAGAAACAAAGAAAGAAAAAGAAAAAAAGAAAGAGAGAAACAAAGAAACAAAGGAAGGAAGGGAGCAAGGAAGAAAGGAAGGAAGGAAGGAAGGGAAGAAAGGAAGAAAGGAAGAAAGGAAGAAAGGAAGGAAGGAAGGAAGGAAGGAAGGAAGGAAGGAAAGAAGGAAAGGAAGGAAGGAAGGAAAAAAAGAGAGAAAAAGAAACAAAATGAAAGAAAGAAAGAAATAATAAAGAAAGAAAGAAAAGAAAGAAAGAAACAAAAGGAAGAAAGGAAGAAAGAAGAGGAGAGGAGAGAGGGTTGAGAGAGAAGAGAGAAAAAAACAGAATAAGAATGAATGAACTCTGGTTTGCAAAATAACAGGAAAGCTGAAAGTCACCCTACATTCAGCAGCTGAGAGGAACTCAAAAGAATCTTGAACTCAGTGTGAATGTGGCAAAGGCTCTTTTATTTCATTCTCATAAGAATTGGTACTCATGAGCCAGTTTTACAGGTGTTACAGCAATCAAGTACGGAGATAGGAGTATGCAGGATCCCTTTTATTAACATGAAGTAGTTCCTCCCTCATTCGCCATTCGCTGGTTTCTAGAGTTATAATCTAGTCATAAGAGCCAGCTGATTGGAATGCAATTTACAACCTTAAAATCATTCACATTAAAGTAAAGCAACTTTACCTGTTAGCCTCTTAAAGGCGGCGAACTTATCATGTGTTCCTCATCAGGTCCTGCAGATGTGGATGTGAGGGGAAAGAAGTTTAAGCTAAGGACATGACACTCAACTCACTTTTCTTTTCTTCTTACTCCATTATGTGGATTTATTAAAGGAGTCTGCCATCTTGTCAGGACCTGTTCCTCACAGCATCTTAAAGCCCAGCAGCCTTAGTGCCCCGCAAAGCCAAGACCTCAAAAGTAAACTAGCAGGGTTTGGAGTTGTGGTGGTTGCACATGCTAGAAGTTCTTGAAGCCACAGGTGAGAGTTTTGGAGGACACCAAATGTGGTCATTAAAGAAAGGAGGAGAAGAGAGAGTTTAGGGGGAAAGATAATAAGTTCTGTTTTGGATATATTGAGTTTGAGATGTCTATAGGACAGCTAGTTCAAGATGTCTGAAAGGCAGTTGGAGATGTGACTTTGGAGTGTAATGAAGAATTTGAGGCAATAAAGATAGATTTGAGAATCAAAAGCACAGACTCAAAAGAAGCACAAGTGTGGTAATTAAATCCATGGGACTTCAATAGATCATCAAATGAAATAGTATAGAGAGAGAAGGACCCAGGGCAGAAGCCTGGAATCTAGCAAAGGGGACAGAGAAGTATGAGTCAGTTAGGTAAGTGGAAAACCAAAAGGGAGTTGTGCCCTGAAGATCTAAAGAGAAGAGACTATTGAGGAGAAAAGAGTAATCAACAGTGACAAGAGGTCCAGGAAAAAGACTGAGAAAAGACCATTGGATTTGGAAACTCAGAGTTCATTCATGTGGGATAAAAATTGACTACAAGTTGCCCACACCAGTCTCAGTGAGATAAAGAAAAGAGCACCAGTGCCCCACTCACTCAAATAAACAAAACCAGTCAGAAGGCAGGTAGGTAAAAAGAGGCAGGTGTTTATTCCCTTTCATGAAAGAGAGCACATCAATGATGGGCTAAGAAGTGCCAACTGGCAGTGAGCAGTCAATACACTCGAGGCTCCTCACCTTGTCCTCACCACCACCACCACCCCCCCACACACACACACACCTGTGCTTCTAATCCACCTCAGGTGAGGCAAGAGAAGTAACTGAGTTTTTCATTGCTTCTTCTGTCTTTCATCACTCTCCCTCCTAAGCTTTGTAAGAATAGGAATTAAGAGACTAGCCATAAATTGATCACTTTATTAATCAAAGGTAGTAGGGGGAAAGAAAGATGGAAAAATAAGAGACAAATATAAAGGTACTTTCCTTATTGCTTCATTTAGCTAAACCACACTCACAGGCAGGTCCAGCCAGCAACAAACATGGAAGAGAAGAGGC
>NW_025393429.1:0-8857 GCF_016433145.1 Gracilinanus agilis
GATGGGAAAGGAATCTCAGGGAGAGACTTTTGGACCTCAGGCTATGAAGTCCTGTGGAGAAGAAATGCATTATGGGACAGAGAAAAGAATTGCCACCTTGGAACACCATAGTTCTTGAATATGAAAACAGCCTCTGTCAAGTGCTCTGCAGAATTTGGTGCAAGTGATTTAAAAAACTCTCTGGTCTTCTCTTCCCCCATTAGTGGGCTAAATTGCTTCTGGGTTCCATTCCTTTCTAGAAATGGATTTTATGAGATCCTGGCACACTGCAATTTGCAGCTGGACAGTGGGCAGGATAGGGATTCACATGGGGTGTCGCCATCAAGAGGAGGAAGAGTGGTAGCTTCCCATTTTAACTAGTTATTCCTGCTTAATAAGTTCTAAAGTGGGGGGCAGCTGGGTGGCTCAGTGGTAGGAGAGCCAGGCCTAGAGATGGGAGGTCCTGGGCTCAATTCTGGCCACAGACACTTCCTAGCTGGGTGAGCCTTAATGGATAATAATGTGATGGATATTAAGATGCCGGTAGTAAAAGTGAGCCACCAGGGGCCTGGGAGCCAGTAACTAGATTAGCAGAAGATTTGGGGCTATCAGTGTTGAGCAGCCTCAGCTGTGGTGCCCAGTCAATCTCCACTGCCGCTGTAGGCTCCTTTAAGATGCTGAATGAGGGGCCCCTCCTGCTGGAGTAACTGCCTTCCTATTGGGTGAGAGCAGAAGCCAGCAGAAAGTGGGGCTCAACTTCCTGGTTCCAAGGGAGGCTTTGCTTTCACTCCTCAGCAAACTCAACTAATTGATATCCTGTCCTCTCCTCAGTCTCTTTAGCCTTGGTGACGATACAGGAATTACAGGAACTCACTGATTCAGGCTAAGAGATTTATGTTAACAGGAAACAGAAAACTGAGGTAAGAGGGTTTAGGGCAGGGGTCGGCAACGTATGGCTCTTTTTTTAAAACCATTTATTAATATTTATTTTTTAGAAAAGTTAACATAGTTACATGATTCATGCTCCTACTTTCCCCTTCACCCCCCTCAATCCCCCCTACCCATGGCCGAAGCACATTTCCACTGGTTGTAACATGTGTCATTGATCAAGACCTATTTCCAAATTGTTGATAGTTGCATTGGTGTGGTTGTTTCGAGTCTACATCCCCAATCATGTCCACCTCAACCCATGTGATCAAGCAGTTGTTTTTCTTCTGTTTCCTCTCCTGCAGTTCTTCCTCTGAATGTGGGTAGCATCTTTTCCATAAATCCCTCAGAATTGTCCTGGGTCATTGCATTGCTGCAGGTACAGAAGTCCATTACATTCGATTTTACCACAGTGTATCAGTCTCTGTGTACAATGTTTTTCTGGCTCTGCTCCTTTCACTCTGCATCAATTCCTGGAGGTCTCTCCAGTTTGCCTGGAACTCCTCCAGTTTATTATTCCTTTGAGCACAATAGTATTCCATCACCAGCATATACCACAGTTTGTTCAGCCATTCCACAATTGAAGGACATACCCTCCCTTTCCAGTTTTTTGCCACCACAAAAAGCGCAGCTGTAAATATTTTTGAATAAGTCTGTTTATCTATGATCTCTTTGGGGGTACAAACCAAAAAATGATATGGCTGGATCAAAGGGCAGGCATTCTTTTATAGCCCTTTGAGCATAGTTCCAAATTCCCAGCCAGAAAGGTTGGATCAGTTCAGAACTCCACCAACAATGCATTAATGTCCCAATTTTGTCACATCCCCTCCAGCATTCATTACTCTCCTCTTCTTTCATTTTAGACAATCTGCTAGGTGTGAGGTGATACCTCAGAGTTGTTTTGATTTGCATTTCTCTAATTATTAGAGATTTAGAACACTTTCTCATGTGCTTATTGATACTTTTGATTTCTTTAACTGTGAATTTCCTATTCATGTCTCTTGCCCATTTATCAATTGGGGAATGGCTTGATTTTTTATACAATTGATTTAACTCCTTGTATATTTGAGTAATTAGACCCCTGTCAGAGTTTTTTCTTATAAAGATTTTTTCCCCAATTTGTTGTTTCCCTTCTGATTTTGACTACATTGTTTTTGTTTGTACAAAAGCTTTTTAGTTTAATATAATCAAAACCATTTAATTTACATTTTGTAATTTTCTCTAACTCTTGCTTGGTTTTAAAATCTTTCCTTTCCCAGAGATCTGATAGGTATACTATTTTGTGTTCACTTAACTTTATAGTTTCCCTCTTTATATTCAAGTCATTCACCCATTCTGAATTCATCTTGGTGTGGGGCGTGAGATGTTGATCTAAACCTAATCTCTCCCATATTGTTTTCCAAATTTCCCAGCAGTTTTTGTCAAATAGTGGATTCATGTCCCAAAAGTTGGGCTCTTTGGGTTTATCATACAGTGTTTTGCTTATGTCATTAACCCCAAGTCTATTGCACTGATCCTCCCTTCTGTCTCTTAGCCAGTACCATATTGTTTTTTTTTAAACCCTTGTACTTTCGGTGTATTGTCTCATAGGTGGAAGAGTGGTAAGGGTGGGCAATGGGGGTCAAGTGACCTGCCCAGGGTCACACAGCTGGGAAGTGGCTGAGGCCGGGTTTGAAACTAGGACCTCCTGTCTCTAGGCCTGACTCTCACTCCACTGAGCTACCCAGCTGCCCCCATATTGTTTTGATGACTGCTGCTTTATATTATAGTTTAATATCTGGTACTGCTAGGCCCCCTTCCTTCATATTTTCTTCATTATTTCCCTTGATATTCTTGATCTTTTGTTATTCCAAATGAAATTTGTTTTTCCTAATTCAGTAAAGAAGTTTTTTGGTAGTTTGATAGGTATGGCACTAAATGGCTAAATTAATTTGGGTAGAATGGTCATTTTTATTATGTTAGCTTGTCCTACACATGAGCAATCAATGGCTTTCCAATTGTTGAGATCCAATTTTATTTGTTTGGAAAGTGTTTTGTAGTTGTTTTCGTGTAATTGCTGTTTTTGTTTTTGTAGATAGATTCCCAAGTATTTTATATTGTCTAGGGTGATTTTAAATGGTGTTTCTCTTTCTACCTCTTGCTGCTCTAATGGGTTGGAAATATATAGAAATGCTGATGATTTATGTGCATTTATTTTGTATCCTGCAACTTTGCTAAAGTTGTTGATTATTTCTACAAGCTTCTTAGTTGATTCTCTAGGATTTTTTAAGTACACCATCATATTATCTGCAGTGAGTCATAGCTTAGTCTCCTCATTGCCTATTTTGATACCTTCAATTTCTTTTTCTTCTCTAATTGCAACTGCTAGTGTTTCTACTGCTATGTTGAATAATAGAGGTGATAATGGGCATCCTTGTTTCTGATCTTATTGGAAAGGCTTCTATTTTATCCCTGTTGCATATGGTATTTATTGATGGTTTTAGGTATATACTGTTTATTATTTTTAGGAAAGGTCCTTCTATTCCTATACTTTTCAGTGTTTTCAATAGGAATGGATGCTGTATTTTGTCAAAGGCTTTTTCAGCGTCTATTGAGATAATCATGTGATTTTTTTTGTTAGACTGTTGATATGTTCAATTATGTGGATGGTTTTCCTAATGTTGAACCATCCCTGCATTCCTGGTATAAATCCCATCTGATCATGGTGGATGATCTTCTTAATTACTTGTTGGAGTCTCTTTGCTAGTATTCTATTTAAGATTTTTGCATCTATGCTCATTAGGGAGATTGGTCTATTGTTTTCTTTCTCTGTTTTTGATCTACCTGGCTTTGGGATCAATACCGTATTTGTGCCCTAGAAGGAATTTGGTAGGACTTCTTGTTTGCTTCTTTTGTCAAATAGTTTGTATAGTATTGGAAAGATTGTTCTTTGAATGTTTGATAGAATTCACTTCTGAAGCCATCTGGCCCTGGGGATTTTTTCTTTGGTAGTTTTTTGATGGCTTGTTCAATTTCTTTTTCTGATATAGGATTATTTTAAGTATTCTATTTCTTCTGCTGTTAATTTAGGCAATATATATTTTTATAAATATTTATCCATATCACCTAGATTGCTAAATTTATTGCCATATAATTGGGCAAAATAGTTTTTAATGATTGCCTCAATTTCCTTTTCATTAGAGGTGAGGTCTCCCTTTTCATCTTTGATACTATTAATTTGATTTTCTTCTTTCCTTTTTTATTAGATTGACCAGTACTTTTGTCAATTTTATTTATTTTTTCAAAATACCAGTTTCTAGTCTTTTTTATTAATTCAGTAGTTCTTTTACTTTCAATTTTATTGACTTCTCCTTTGATTTTTATAATCTCTAAATTAGTTTTTAACTGGAGATTTTTAATTTGTTCCCTTTATAGTTTTTTGATTTGCATTCCCAGTTCATTGATCTTTGCCCTCTCTAATTTGTTTTTATATGAGCTCAATGATACTGTGAATTTTGTTTTCTTCTTTCCTTTTTTTTATTTGATTGACCAGTACTTTGTCTATTTTATCTATTTTTTCAAAATACCAGATTCTGGTCTTATTTATTAATTCAATAGTTCTTTTACTGTTGATTTTATTTATTTCTTCCTTGATTTTTAGTATTTCTAATTTAGTTTTGATCTGGGGATTTTTAATTTGCTCGCTTTCTAGTTTTTTAATTTGCATGCCCAATTCATTAACCTCTGCCATCCCTAATTTGTTAATATATGCACTCAAGGATATAAATTTCCCCCTGAGTACTGCCTTACCTGCATCCCACAGAGTTTGGTAGGATGTCTCATCATTGTCATTCTCTTCAATGAAATTGTTGATTGTTTCAATGATTTCTTCTTTGGCTAACTGGTTTTGGAGAATCATATTATTTAATTTCCAATTAGTTTTTGATTTGCCTGTCCAGGTGCCCTTACTGATTATTATTTTTATTGCATTATGATCTGCGAAGCTTACATTTATTATTTCTGCTTTTTTGCATTTGTTTGCCATGTTTCTATGCCCTATTATATGGTCAATCTTTGTGAATGTACCATGTGCAGCTAAATAGAAGGTGTATTCCTTTTTGTCCCTATTTATTTTTCTTCACATATCTATTAAATCTAAATTTTCTAGGATTTCATTCACCTCTCTTATCTCTTTCTTATTTACTTTTTGGTTGGATTTATCTAGATATGAAAGAGGAATATTTAGATCTCCCACTATTATGGTTTTACTATCTATTTCCCTCTTGAGCTCTGTCAGTTTCTCCTTCAGGAATTTGGATGCTATGCCATTTGGTGCATGCATATTGAGCACTGCTATTTCCTCATTGTCTATACTGCCTTTTATTAGGATGTAATGACCTTCCCTATCTTTTTAAATCATATTTATTTTTACTTTGGCTTTGTCAGAAATCATGATCACCACTTCTGCCTTCTTTTTCTCATTTGAAGCCCAAAAGATTTTGTTCCAGCCCTTTACCTTAAACCTGTGTATGTCCACCCGCCTCATATGTGTTTCTTGTAGACAACATTTTGGTTTCTAATCCATTCTGCTATTTGCTTCCATTTTATGGGCGAGTTCATCCCATTCACATTCAGAGTTATGATTATCAGTTGTGTATTCCCCAACATTTTGGTTTCCTCTCCTAGTTCTACTCCTTCTTCTTACAGTATTTCCTTTTAAACCAGTGGTTTGCTTTAAGCCAGTAACCCTTATACCCTCCCTTGATTTACTTCCCATTCTACCCCCTCCCTTATTATTCCCCTCTTTTTTATTTTAGGGCCTAATGAATTCCCTCCCCCTTAATCTTCCCTCCCTTTTTTGACCTCCCCACTTCCCTGTTCCCCTTGGCTTATCTCTTCTCACTTTCTCAGTAGGGTTAGATAGAGTTCTATATCCCAATGGATATACCTACTCTTCCCTCTCAGGGTTAATTCCACTGAGGATAAGGTTTAAATATTACCTCTTAATGCTCTCTTCCTCTCCTTCTGATAATAGTATTCATCTCCTCCCCTTCCCATGCCCTCTTTGTACATAATAGATGTCCTATTTTTCTTATTCATTCAAGTGAATACTATAATAGTGATTAGAGTTCACTACAGAGAATTACACATAACATTTCTCCACATATGAATAGAAATAATTAGATCTTATTGAAGCCCTTAAAGAGGCAAATTTAAAAAAATAAGAGTTTTCTTTCTTTCCCCTCTTTTTCTTATTTACCTTTTCATGGTTCTCTTGATTTTTGTGGTTGGATATCGAACTTTCCATTTAGTCCTGGTCTTTTCTGTGCAAATACTTAGAAATCTTCTATCTTGTTGTATGCCCATACTTTCCCCTGGAAGTATGTAGTCAGTTTTGATGGGCAGGTGATCCTTGGTTGTAGACCCAGTTTCTCTTGCCTTTCTGAATATTATATTCCAAGCCTTTCTGTCTTTTAGCGTGGAGGCTGCCAGATCCTGTGTGATCCTGATTGGTGGTCCTTGATATCTGAATTGTCTCTTTCTGGCTTCTTGTAAGATTTTTTTTCTTTTACTTGGAAGCTCTTGAATTTGGCTATTATATTCCTAGGGGTTGTCTTTTCAGGATCTAGTGTAGAGGATGATCTATGGATCCTTTCAATGTCTATATTACCCTCTTGTTGTAGAACTTTAGGGGAGTTTTGCCAAATAATTTCTTTTAGTATGGAGTCCAAATTTCTATTAATTTCTACTTTTTCAAGGAAACCAATGATTCTCAAATGGTCTCTTCTAGCCCTGTTTTCTTGATCTGTCAATTTTCTTGAGATATTTCATGTTTCCTTCTATTTTATCAGTCTTTTGGCTTTGCTTTATTTGTTCTTGTTGTCTTGAGAGATTATTAGTTTCTAATTCCTCAATTCTAGCCTTTAGAGACTGGTTCCTTCTCAATCTGGTCATTTTTGGCCTTCAATTTACTTGCCTCACTTTCCAGTTGTTAAATTCTGCCTTTTAAACTATTATTTGCTTGCCTGATTTTTGTTTCCAATTTGCTTACCATTTCGTTTGATTTTAGGGGCATTTTTTCTCCAATCATTAGTTTCTGTCTTCTAACCTGTTAATTTCCTTTTGAGCTATTTCCCACTTCTCTCGCCAAATCTCTTCCATCTTTCTCGTCATCTCAGATTTGACCTCTTCGAGAGCTTGTGACCAGTTTTCATTATTTTGGGAAGGTTTGGATATGATTATTTGTTTGTTCCCCTCTGCTGTTTGCTGTGTTGTCTCGATTTTCTCTGCATAAAAGTTGTCGAATGTTAAAGATTTCTTTTTGTTGATCTTTCTCTTTTGGGGTTCCTGAGTCTGGTTTGCCATTTTTAGCCCAGCACCCTCTCAGCTTTATCCTCATGCCCAGGGTCTGTCTGGGCTCTTTAGGCTCCTGAGGTCTCAGGTCTAGTTGTTCTCAGGGTCAAGCCTCCTGGTGGTCCCCTTGCTTGTTCCTCTGCTCAAAGCCCCTTTACCAGTTTCAGGGAGCTGCTTCTACATTTGTGCACCGCTCTGCACTGGGTCCCCACTCAAGGTCCTAGCCTACACTCAGGATCTGAGTCCATGCCTGTGTCCGTGCCTTCGCCTGCGTCTGCACTCAATGTCTGTGTTCAAAGTCCGCGCGTGTTCTTTAGCCTCTTGGCTTCTTAAGTCTTGTTGCTCTCAAGAGCAGGCCCTGGTAATTCCAGGTTTCTGCCAAGGACATCCAAACTTGCTCTAACTCTTGTGTGCTGGCTTTGGCACTGTAGGTGGTGTGGGGTTGGGGAGGGAGTTGCTCAGCTCATATTTTAGTACAGCTGTTTTATCCCCTTATAGCATGGAAATGCCCAGATTCCATGTACCTTCAATGCTGCACCCTGTAGTGGCATCCCTTCATTAGTCTAGATTTTTTTTTATGTCTTCTTGAGGAGTCCTATATGTGTGGGTTAGAAGTCAAGTAGCTGCTTTTTACTCTGCCGCCATCTTAATCCTGAATCCTTTGGATCAATTGGAAAATGTGCTTTTAAAGACATAGCATCCACTCTTTGTAAAGCTAGCAGTGGGGATGAGGAAAATGTGCTTATGGCCTCTGTGGCCTCAGGAGTGACTTCAGGCCTTAGAGCCATGAGGCTCTGGTGTGATCATGGTCTCAAAGCCTTGAAAGGGCTGACATGAGGAGAAAGAATTCAATTTGTTCTCTTTGGCTGAGGAGGGCAGAAGGAAGTGATGACGAGGCAAAAGGGGGCTGGATTTCAGAAAAGACTTCCTAACAGTTAGAGCTGTCCAGAAGGACACTCCAGTTTGGAGGTTGGGGGCTCCCTCTACTTCTCAGATGTGTTAGAGTAGGGATCCTTCTCAGATTAGATGGCCCCTGAGAAGACTTCCAACTGTAAACTTGGAGGATACTTTGACTTGAGGACTTGGCTGGATTTAAGTTTTTAAACAGTTAATTATAATTAATTAAAAATTCCAATTAACCAAAACCTACCTTTTTTCCCTTCCTCTATCCCCATCAAAAAAGAAAGAAAACCCAAACCCTTATTACAGATATGTACAGTCAATCACTAGATATTACTGCATCGCCCACATCCACAAAATGTCTGTCTCAGACTATGCCCTGCAACCATGCCCTCTGTCAGGAGATGGCAGTGGTTCAGGTGGGGAGCTCCCAAGGTGGCGCAGAGTCCAGGATCCTGACTTTTGCTCTTCCATGCTGACCATTACTTAGCTCTTTCTTGGCTGGTGGATGAACTCCACCAGCAGCTCTGCTAAGCTACTTGGGGTGGGGGGGGGTGGGGAGAAGGTCAAAAACTATTGACTTAAATATCATTCCTCAGTGATAGAACAATGTTATCCACTTGAAGGGACAGGGAGAAGAGGACATTCAGAAATGAGCATTTTTATTTTCCAAATAAGAACCATTGTAGAGTACGCTTCTTTACCTGGGGTCTGTGAA
>NW_025393430.1:0-10463 GCF_016433145.1 Gracilinanus agilis
GCCCTCTGAATGCTGATACCTGGGACAAGGTCCAAGATGACTATCCTTAGTTGGAACACTGCCTATTTCAACACTCCCATTTTATAGGTGAGGAAACTGAAACTCACAAGGATTAAATAGTTCTCCCATTGCCTCATAGGTAATAGGCATCAGAGCTGGGATTTGAAACCATGTTCTTCACATTTAACTATTTCTATTATAGTACTACTCCAATGAATGCCTCATTATGGTACAGAGGCGACTCTAGGTTTTTGAATGCTAAGTTGGCTGATCACAGCCTCATCAGGATCTGCCATGCTGGAAAGAATTTTAGTACAGTTCCATCCATCAGCTGGCTCTGTCTGTTATCTTATGATTAATCAGTCTAATTAAATGTGGAGAAGTTCATCACACTAGACTGTTCTCTAGGGAATTGTTTGATCATATCAACCCTTGAAATGAGGAAAAACATAAAATAATTGTCTGGTACAACTCCCCTTATGTTTATACAATGACTATATAATTTTCTTTAAGTCCTATTACCTCCATTTTATAGAAATGGAATATTGAGACTCTGACATCAAACAATTTGCTCAAGGTTACAGTTATTAATTTGTAGAGCCACTCTAGAGCCTTCTGACTCAGCTACCAAGCACAGATAATTTGATCTTTAAAACACTTTTTTGCTTTCATCCTTTTTTCCCAGCCCACCGCCCTAAAGAAGCTATATGTTGCCTGGATTATTGGAAGGAGCTTCCAACTGAACTCCCTGCATTTAGTCTCCCCCCTTACTATTCTTCCTCTACAGCTGCAGAAAGTCTTCCTTGAAGGCACAAATTTGATTATGCCACTCCCTTGCTTAAAAACCATTGTTTGCTTTCTATAACCTCAAAGACAGGGTTTTTTAATGTGAGGTTCTATTTTTTAATCCCAATTTTGGGGTTGTGTCCTTTTAAAAAATATACATATTTAAAAATCAAAAGAAAAAGTAATATCAATTTTAATCTTAATACCTTAAAGTACAGAAATTGGAAAGTATGAATACCAAATACAGATTTAAACAAGTCACCTGTCCTTCCCTATGACCAATGGAAGCTACTTCAAAACTTATACATTTAAAGTAAAATAGAAACAAAATAAATACTGTATATACATTTTCCCTGCCTGTAGGCAAAAGATGAGAAATATTATCATGAACTGAAAACAAAGAACAAAATGCTCTTTGCACTTCAGCATCTCATTTCCCAAACCCCAAATTGTAACCCAGTGTGTTTCTGTAACAAAAGGACACACCATGTACACACACACACACGAACAACCTATGCAAATAGACAAGGTACCACCCCAGAAAAATCCAAAGTAAGAAAAAATAGCAAAAGTCAACTTGGACCATAAAAAATCATTAGGGGAAGAAAAGGCAGCCAGGTTAGCAAAACGTTACTACATAACTAGCAACTCCAAAATATTACCACAAAACATGCTGAAGCACTGGCAAAGTCAAGACATCTCCCAGTACTGTGAAAACTCACATTATATAATCTCTTAAAGTGAAGCTCTCCACTCTCTTTCTGGCAATGGTCAGTGTTGGAGGTGTTGCACAATGATAAACACACATACTGTTGATTGAGCTGTGAAATGATACAACCATTTTGGAAAATAATTTGGAATCAGGCAAATAAATAGACTAAAATGTGATATCTTTTGAACCAGAAACACCATCATTGAGTAAGCTTTCCCCCCAAAAGATCCATGATCTCTTTCTCTTATTTTTAAATAGCATGAACTTTAATATTTACTTCCTGTAGAGTGTGGTATAAAGTGCTGATCTAAGTCTAATTTTTGCCAGGCTGCTTTCCAGTTTTTCTAGCAGTTTTTTAATCAAATAGAGACTTTTCCCACAGATAATTTATATTTTCCACTTTATCAGACAGTGGGTTATTAAGATTTATTGTTTCTGAATCTCTCTTGTCTAGTTTATTCATTGACCTATCTCTCTATTCTTTAACCAATACTAGATGCTTTTTGATAATTTTTGTTATCTTAGATAGCTTGAGTTTTAGAACCGTTATTTCCTCTTTGTCCTAACTTCTTTTCACATTTGTCTTGATATTCTAGAACTTTTGGTTTTTCCAGATGAAATTTGCCAATTTTATCAAACTCTATAAAATATCTCCTTGGTAATTGCACTAAAAGTATGTTTTGGCAGTACTGTCATTTTAAAGCATGTGAGCTGATTATTTCTCCAGCTATGTAGGTTGTTATTTATTTCTTCAAGCAGTGATTTGTAACTGAAGCTATATAAGTCTTTTATGTGCTTTAGGAGATCAACCTCCACATATATTATGCATTTTGTAGTTTTTTGGAATGAGATTTCCCTTTTTATTATTGTTTCTTCTTATGTAGAAAATGCTGTTGATTTTTGAGGATGTATTTTTGTGTGCTGCAACTTTGTTGAAATTCTTGTCTCAATTAGTATCTCTGCTGATTCCATGAGGTTTTCCAAGTAAACCATCATATCATAAGTTAACAGGGATAGTTTTAATTTCCTTTCTACCTATCTTTATTTCTTTAATTCCTTTCTCATGTATTATTGCAATTGAAGCATTTCCAGAGCTATCTCAAATAAAACTGAAGACAGTGGGCATCCTTGCTTTACTACCATGTTAATTGAAAAAGGTCCTAGTGTATCTTACTGCATGTAATGCTTGCTTTTGGTTTTACAATATGGAAAAAGTTCCTCTATGCTTATACTTTGAAAAGTTTTTGCATAAAGGACTTTGTAGAAATAGACTTCTTTTATTTCCATTAAGATAATCATGTGGTTTTGGATATGCTGATTATTTTCCTAATGTTGAACCATTGCTGTATCCCTGGGATAAATCCTACTTGACCATTATGAATGGTTTCTTAGATAAATTATTGGAGTCTGCTTAACAAAATAAAAAAAAAATTAGACCAGATTTCTCCTTAAGAAGATTTATTCTTTTTTTTTAAACCCTTACCTTCCATCTTAGAATCAATACTGTGTATTGGCTCCAAGGCAGTAGAGTGTTAAGGGCTAGGCAATGGGGGTTAAGTGACTTGCCCAGGGCCACACAGCTAGGAAGTCTCTGAGGCCAGATTTGAATCTAGGACCTCCCATATCTAGACCTGGTGCTCAATCTACTAAGCCATCTAGCTGCCCCCAAGAAGATTTATTCTTTTTTTTTTTACCCTTAACTTCCGTGTATTGTCTCTTAGGTGAAAGAGTGGTAAGGGTGGGCAATGGGGGTCAAGTGACTTGCCCAGGGTCACACAGCTGGGAAGTGGCTGAGGCCAGATTTGAACCCAGGACCTCCTGTCTCTAGGCCTGACTCTCACTCCACTGAGCTACCCAGCTGCCCCAAGATTTATTCTTAAATATCATTCTATCATTGTTTATTTCTCTATTTGATAATATCTGGCACTTTTCAAGCCTCTTTCCCCATTCCTTCATTACCAAGAGTTCTAGGAATGCTCTCTACTTCAAAGCAACTTCTAAAAAATGGATATTTAAGATTGACAATTTAAGTCCCACCTTGTCTAGTAAATAGAAACTAGTCTCAACCAAATATATCTGGGGGTGTCCTTGAGTCCATGTGGGGTTAAATGGAGAAAGTCACTCTTAACCAGTCTTAACCTGATTTCTTCATCTAGATATTAGAATCCTATGATCAGGGAGGGACTAAAAATTATTAAACCCACCTTCTCATTAGGCATCCACTGACTAGAGAAGTCTTGGGGAGGGCTAAATAATGAGCTTCCAAAATTGGATTTAGTGACTTAAAACTCTGAATGAAATGTCTTTGATCCCTGAGAGAGATCACTGACCATTTAATTTATTGTTATTATTAGCTTGATCAATGAAGTGATTTTCTTACCTGGAACCTAGTCTCTCAGAATTTTTAATTGTCACATCCTGACAGTAATTCTAATTCTTTTACCACTCTATTACGTTACTAGTATTACTTTACCACACTGATGCCCTATTAATAAGAACAGCTCCAATATTTAGAACTCTTTTAGGTTTAACAGTCATTCTGCAAAGTTGAGAGTCCAAGGATGGTCATTTTACATGACGAAAGAAGAAGCATATATCCAGGGACACAAAAACAATAAATGACATACGCAGGATTTGAATCTGGGCTTCTGAGTCCAAATTGAGCACTCTTTCAGCTCTGCTACAATATTCCTTTTTTTTCTTTTTTAAAATTCTGAATTGAACAAACACAAACTGCAACGATCATTTCCATATGCAGAGCAGAACAGAGAGGGTTGTACATAAATTGTTTTCCTTTCTTTTCTTATTCTCCCTTTTCTCAATTAAGAAAAGCAAAACATAATAAAACTCTTATGAAAAATAGGCATAAGCAAGCAAAAAAACCCAACAACCTTCCAACATTGGTTATGTCCAAAACATACACACAAATAGACACACACACACACACACACACACACACACACACACACACACACATATATATATATATATACACCTTACTTCTGCCAGAATGATTTCCAAATTTCCCAGCAGTTTTGTTGAATTGTCTTTATCTCAGAAGTTGGTGTCTTTGGGTTTATTAAACACTATGATACTATGTTTGCTTCATCATTTATATTTCTAATCTTTTCCATTGATTAAGCCTTCTCTTTTTAAACCTATACTAAATAGTTTTGATGATTACTAACTTTGTAACATGCTTACTTGGTATTGTTATAGGATCCCTTCCTCCCCACTTTCTAAAAATTAATTCTCTAGAAATCTTTAACCTTTTTTCCTCCAGATGAATTTCATTTTATTATTTTTTTCTGGCTCTATAAAGTAATATTTTGTTACTTCAATTGTTATGGCCCTGAATAAAATGATTTCTAAGCACTGTTGTCATTTCTATTATATTGGCACAGTTTACCCAATTAATGTTTCTCTATTTATGAACATAAAGAATGCTTTATAGATACACAGTCATCTCTTGCTATATCATAGTTTACTTGTCGTGGCTTCACTGTATTGCATGTTAAAAAAAAATCTAATTCTGTCTCATGGAGCTTTCACTATATTGCAGGATTTTCATTCAAGTTGTGGTATATTACTTCACTGGTGAGTACAGTAAGAGGTAAAAATTAAAGGTTGGACTAAATTTATGAGAAATGTGGTTGCCAGAAATTATTACTCAAGTCAGAATGACTTTTTATGGTAGTTTATTTACAAAAGGAGAAAGAGTGAAAGTAAGGAAATAAGAGAGAGAGTAGGTAATTATTCCAGTCTGGTCCGAACTATAATGGGGAAAACCAGGGGAGTTAAACTAAAATATTATTTTTGGGCTCAGTGGGGTGTGAGCGAGACAGGAATGACAGAAGGCAGGACCAAACAAGGTAGGGAGACTGGGTTTAACTGCTAAGGAGATTATCTGTTAACAGAAGTGGCAATTAGGCCCTAACTGTCACTCTGCACCATCTAGGCAAGGGGCCTATGGAAGCTAGCAGGCAAATGGCAAGAGTTTATAACAATTTTAATTAAGGAAACTATGGTAAAGGATGGGAATAGGGGTTTCTACACTTTCAGACTAAGGGCAAACCACGGGTCAAGGGAGGGACTTATCTACTATCATCTGAGACCTAAGCCAGGCAGGGCCCAGACAATAGCAGGACTGAAGTGGGAATCCTCACAGCAGAGTCCAGAGATGTTATCAGGATGCCAGGAGCCAACACCTTCAGAACTGATGATCCAAAGTAGCCAGGTAGGGAGAGGAGACTGCAAACTGTCCACCAGATCACAGGCCACTTCCCTACTCAGTATTGACTTGCAAGACTGATGTCCTCTGCTTTCAACCTTCACCACTCTCCAGGATCCCAGGGAATCAGGGTACAGCTCCACTAGCTCTGAGGTCTCCCAGGGTCAGTTACAGCTTGTCCCAACCACCATGGAGTCCATCTCAGAGAAAGAGCAAGCCACTTCCTGCTTCCCCATTCCATGTGGAATTCTCCAGCCCTTCCTGTTAGGTCTCCTACATAATAACTAAATAATCTTCCTCACAACAGAACCAGGCAGGGCTTCAGAGGCCCCAGCAAAGGGGGCCCAGAAGTAGATTAAACAAGGGTTTTAGCCACGAGGCCTTCTCCAGGATGAGGGGCCTCTCCAGAGGCTAGTACCTCCAGAAAATCCAGGAAAGAAGTCAGCCTTTTTCATTCACCCAAATGATAGTTCTAAGGGAAAAATTGAAGAGCAGCTCCACGTCCTAAGCTGGAGATCCTTCAAGTTCAAATTGAAGGTGAAAAGATCTCATCACAGGAAGTTCTTTCCACTTTTAAAGACCATTCCTTTCGTCACTTCCTGTGCCTTCCTTCCACTTTACGTGGACCACTTATAGCTAAAGTTTTGCTTAGGACTGTCCAGGAGGCAGTCAGTAGATTCTGATTGGTCACCTGTCATTGCACATGTGAGTCACAGACCTCCCCATACTTAAGGATAAGTGGGGTGTATACACTTCTGGTGATTAAATCTACAAATGGGCAGGGGAGAGTTAATCCTATCTTCACAGTACCCATATAGAATTTTATATATTATTAAAATTATGTAGGTTTAAGAGTGTAGAAAGCATTGAAAGCATATGAAGTATTTATAACAGTGTGGGAAAGGCTAATAAGAGCATGGAAAAGGTTTATGGGAAAGTGGGAAGGGTTTATAAAGCCTTTATATATATATATATTTATCATAATAAAATAAATATAATACTGGTTCTTTGTGGATTTTCATCTATCATGGGGGTCTCTGAAGTGTAACTCCTGTGATAGGTGAGGGATCACTGTATTCATATAGTTTTTGCTAGATAGAGTTAGGTGTCTTTGTAGCTAGATTTCCAAATATTTTATATCTTTTGTAGTAATTTTGAATGGATTTTCTTTTTATGTCAGTTTTGTTGGTAATATAAAGAAATGCTGATGATTTATCCAATAAATATATGGATTAATGTTATCAGTTTTGTTGACATATAATTGGGCAAAAACTTTTGATATTTTCTCTTATTTCATCTCCAATTATTGTGAATTCTCCTATTTAATTTTTAATATAAATGGCTTGATTTTCCTCTTTTAAAAATCATACTGTTTATTATTTTAAAAGCTTCTAATTTTATTTATTAATTGTATAATATTATCTCTTATTCTCTTTTCTCTTATTAAAAATCTTAGAATAATGACTATAATGTTCCCACTAGGAATGCTTTAATTTTACAGAATATCTTACTTATACAACCTTCTGAGG
This sequence comes from Gracilinanus agilis, assembly GCF_016433145.1. Taxonomy (NCBI): domain Eukaryota; kingdom Metazoa; phylum Chordata; class Mammalia; order Didelphimorphia; family Didelphidae; genus Gracilinanus; species Gracilinanus agilis. The sequence continues at coordinate 7,259 of NW_025393430.1, forward strand.
TAGGGCCTTCAAGAAATATTATCCCTGTTTTACCCAGGAGGAAACCAGGCATCAGAGGAGTTAGCTAACTAACTCCAGACCACACACCTAGCAAATGTCAGGGCTAAGACTGGACTATGAATCTAATGATGAGACTTTCTCTTTTAGGATACTCACCCTTCTGGTCTGTAGGGTATGGAAATGGGAGGATAAACAAATATAGAATAGATGCCACAACAGAATGGCTTGGAGATTTTAGTTAGTATTTAAAGGAAGTCAGAGAAGTCAAGAGATAGAGATAGGAAAGAACATTCCAAATATAAGATACAACCAGAGAAAATGCCAGAAGCTGAGAGATATATTATCTAGGTCATGGTATAGGCAAGAAGCTAGTGTCACTGGATGAAAAAGTACATGTTGGGAAGTAAAATATAAGAAGAATGGGAAGATAGGAAGGGACTAGTTTATGTAGACTTTTGAATGCTTAACTAAGGATTTTGTATTTAATTCTGGAGATGATAGGGAACCATTGAAGTTTATTGAATTTATTGTGGAGTTTATTTATTACTATGGGGGGGAGTGACATGTTTGGATCTGCACTTTGGGAAAATCACTTTAGTGGCTGAATGAATGGATGATGGATTGGAGTGGGGAAAGACTTGAGACTGGCAGACCCATCAAGAAGTTATGGCAATAGTTCAAGTGTGAGGTAATGGAGGCCTGAATTATAGTGATAGCACTGTTAGACGAGAGAACAGGGTATATTCAAGAGATGTTGCAATGATGAAATCAATAACCCTTGGCAAGAGATTGGATATGGGAGGTGAGAAATAGTGAGGAGGCCAGATAGTAAGGAATCTTAGGTTGTGATCTGGGGGGACTGGGAAGATGGTGCCCTCAAAAATAATAGAGGAGGTGGGGGAATATTTAGGGGGAAAGATAACGAGTTTAATTTTTTACATGTTGAATTTATAACCATTGGATATTTAATTTAAGATGTCTGAAGATCAGTTAAAGACTGTATGTCAGAAGAGAGGTTAGGGCAGGGTAGGTAGATTAGAGAATCATCAGCATGAAGATAATGATTAAGCCCAAGGGAACTAATGAGATCCCCAAGAGAAGTAGTATAGGGGGAGAAGAGAGAAGGTTCAGGACAGGACCCTGAAGGACACCTATGATTAGAGGGTGTGATCTGGATGAGGATATAGCCAAAGATACTGAAAAGTAGACTGATAGGTAGGAGGAGGAACAGGAGAGAATGATGTCATAAAAACCTAGAGAGAAGAGAGTATCAAGGAGAAGAGGGTGATCAACAGTGGCAACCGTATCTATGGAGATGATTTGTCAGATCAGTTTAGCCAGCCCTGACCTCTAATCTCACATCTTCAATTGCCTCTTGGACATCTAAAACTGAATGCACAAAAGATATCTCAAATTCACCATGTCCAAACGTGAACTCATCTTTATCCTCAAACCTTCTCCACTTTTAAATTTCCCTGTTGCTGTCCAGGGTACCACTAACTTCTTGGTCACGGGGATGATAACCTTATCTTCATTCTTTTTTTTTTAAACCCTTAACTTCTGTGTATTGGCTCCAAGGCAGAAGAGTGGTAAGGGTGGGCAATGGGGGTTAAGTGACTTGCCCAGGGTCACACAGCTGGGAAGTGTCTGAGGCCGGATTTGAACCTAGGACCTCCCATCTCTAGGCCTGACTCTCAATCCACTGAGCTACCCAGCTGCCCCTCCTTATTGTATTCTTGATGCCTCATTTAAACTTACTCTACATACCCTAAAGCATCTCACACGTGTGCCCCCTTCTTTCCTCTGACACTGCCTCTGCTTTGGTGCAGACTCTCATGACCTCATATCTGGACTATTACCATAGTCTTATCATCAGTTTTCTTGACACAGGTCTCTCCACTTAGCTGCCAAAGTGGACCTCCTAAAGAACATGTTCCATTCTGTTACCTCCCTACTCAATAAACTCTAAAAGATCCATATTACTTCCATGATTTTGTTGTCACTGAGAGAGAAGAGAAAAGGGTGTAAGATAGAACCTTAGAGCACAGCCACAGATAGGAGGGACTTTTCTATGGAATGATCAGTGATCCTGGTGATCCTGCAAAGGATGTGAGAAGGAGCATTCATACAAGGGGAAAATCAAGAGACAATAGGGTCACTACCCCCCTGACCCCTACCCCAGAGAACAGATAGTATTCAGGAGGGGAGAATGATCAACATTGTCAAATACTGCAAAGGGGGTAAGAAGGATAAGGATGGAGAAAAGGTCATCCAATGTGGCTATTATGAGATAGAAGAGGGTAGTTTCAGGTGAGTAATGAACTTAGGACAGTGAGGTGGCAAAGTGGGTAGAATGTGGGCTTGGAATCAAGAAAACCTGAGTTTCTCTCTGACCTCTGACACTAGCTACGTGTGACCCTGGGCAAGTCATGTAATCATGTTTCCTTATCTATAAAATGGTCTGGAGAAGGAAGTGGTAAGCCATTCCAGTATATTTGCTAGGAAAACCTCCAAATGAAAACTGAAAAACGACTGAACAATAATGAGCTTGGAAGTCAGGTTGTAAAAGTTAGAGGAGGGTTAGACAATAAAGGTAATTATAGTGGAATTAGAGATGGATGTAGTGTTTTAAAAGGAGTTTGGCTATGAAAGGTCAGAGTATATCATAGCTTGAAGGGATGATAGGTTCTAGTAAGGGTTTTTTAAAGGATGGGGGCACATTGCCTGGTACATAGTAAGCCCATAATAAATGTAATAAAAGCCCATAATAAAAGGTGGAAGATAAAGAACCAGTTGATTAGGGAGAGATTAGCAAGAAAGGGGAAATATTCCCTTTAAGTTAAGTCAATTTTATTCTGTTAATTAATTTTTGTTCTAAGATTTTTCCCCGCACTAGAGTTCTTTGATTCTTAGGAAGTAGAGTGGAGGAACTTTGCCCTCAATCAGTAAAGTACAAACTGTTTTTGTTGTTTCTGCATCCATTATGTACCTTATCTAAAGGCTGCCCAGACAACTAAAATCTAGTTATCTAATCATCATGACCTTGAGAGGTATTATTAAGCCTTTAGCTTCTGACTCTTTTATGAGCATTCTTAGAAGGAACCTATCAAAAGGGCCAGGAAGAGATCTTTACACTGAATAATAGAATTCTTGGCTAGGTTTCCAAGAGACCTTGATCTCTTGGGTGGGGCAGAATATGGGAACA
>NW_025393431.1:0-14059 GCF_016433145.1 Gracilinanus agilis
GAAGGAAGGAAGGAAGGAAGGAAGGAAGGAAGGAAGGAAGGAAGGAAGGAAGGAAGGAAGGAAAAGAAAGAAAGGAAGGAAGAAGAAAAAAGAAAATACTTTTCCTTTTGCTTCCTGGAAAACTGCAGGGATCAAGATCAAGAGGGAGAAAGCCCCCAAGAGGGCACACCTCCAGAATGTGGAGAAACAGCAAGGTTAGGAAGATTGCTCTTACTAGGGCAGGAATACACGTAAATTGATAGGATTAGCTACTTCTGGGAACCTTGCCCAGAAGTAACTCACCCTAAGAGATATAGGGTAGATGTATGACTGAAATTATAGAGACCTTCCAAAACCCCCATAATCTAAAAATGTAATTAATGTAAGATAAATGAATCTTGGACATGATAACAAGAAGTAATGTAATGAAAGCAGCTTTTGATGACTAAGAAGGGCTACTGGAAAAGGGAGAGTTGGCCAGTAATGAATGGCCATGCTTAAGTCTCATCTAAGGAAGAAGATGTCTTGACTATTCAGCATAAGTACCCAAGTCACTTAGCAGGTATATTTCCCTGGGGGGTTGAGAAAAAGGGTGAGTTGGGTGCTCTCGTGGCTTAATGACATAATGTGTTAAAGCTATTTAATTTCCTTTGCTCTGACACCATACTCCTCAAGCAATCCAGTAAGTAGGTATTACTACTGGAAAAAGGCACTGACCAGTTGACACACATCCTCAGCCACTCACAAATTTATACTTCTTAGTGGGAATTAATAAATTGGCTTTCTAATTTAATCATCAGTCTCTTAAGAATCTGGGTAGGACTGCCCTTAAGAGTCTGATCACCCCCTGGATGAACTGATAAAAAGGGCTTCCTGAAAGGTGCTAAGCCAAGGGCCAGATCCAGGATCCATGATGAAGCAATGCCTAAAAGAAATCAAATAGCTAATCTCTTCCCTTCTCATCTTAATTATGATAACCTTTAAGTTCAAGAAGCAGTAAAAAGAATGCACATGCTCACAGCAACACTTACCTAGCTAACCTACCTTTACTGCTGACTAGTGAGAGAGGAAATCTGGGGAACTGTCCATAAACAATAGCAGCAAGCAGTAAAGTAGAAGATGCTACATTCCCTAACCAACAAAAAGAAATTTTCTAACCCAACCAAAAATTGTCAGTAATGTTCCAAAGGCACCCACGGTCTTTAGGACAGAAGAAGGGATTGCTATTTATTGTCTCCTTAGGGCTAGTGTGGGCTTGAATTGTTCTTCACTGGGAGTCAACGTGGAAATTGTCAGACCTCTAAATGGATTAAACTTCATTCCTATGATTTCAAACAGAATTGCAATACCTTAATTTTGGTATATTTTTCACCCATCTCTTTCTGCTTTTTGTAGCCTCTCTCAAGTGATGTCCTTTTTCATCATCAGACTCTGCTACCCCTCTCATGCCAGTCCTCAGCATTTTAGACCTAAACTATTGAAATAGCCTGTTCCTTGACCTCCCTGCCTCAAGCTTCTCTCTAATCCAGTCCATTCTCCACTCAGCTATCAAACTGATCCCCTTAAAGTACAAATCTGACTTGGTCTACCCCTCCATTTAATCAACTCTATGGCTCCCAGTTGCCTCCAGGAGTAAATACAGAATCCTGTGTTTGGCTTTTAAAACTCTTCATAACCTGGCTTTTTCCTACCTTTTAAAAATTTTTACTCTTTTCCCTTTCCCCTAACACACACACACCACACACACACACACTGCAATCCAATGACACTAACTCTGCTGTTCTTAGAAAACTGACACTCCATTTCCTAACTGTGCCTGTCCCAGATGCTTGAAACTCTCCCTCTTCTGATCTCTCCCTCCAAACTTCTCTGATTTCCTCCAAGTCTCAGCTAAGGTCCTGCCTTCTCCTAGAGTCCTTTCCTGATCCTCTTTCATCTTAGTGTCTAGCTTCTGAGATGCTATCCAACATACTTGGATATTTATACAGAGTTGTTTGCATGTTTTCTCCTCTTTCAGACTATAAGTTCCTTGAGATGAAGGACTGTCTTATGTCTTTCTTGTATCCCTTTGCTTAGTGCAATGCCTGGTACATAGAAAGTGCTAATGCTTGTTGCCAAGTAACGATAGACAAATGAGCATTTTAACCTGTATACCCAAATTCACCTGGGAAGAGGCAACACTTTACTGGGCAAAAAGGCATAAAGTTTATTTTTAAAAGCACGATGAATCACAGGTCCAAGATCTAACTACAATACAGAAGACAACAATTCAACAAACAGCTTACAAAGTCAGTGCCTCCTTTGGACACCTTGCTGTTTGGTGCTGGAGGAGACAGAAAGATAAGAAGGCGATCCCTCCCTTCTTGAAGCATACAATCTAGTAACTAGGAGACCCCCGAGACCTTGAATTTGGCAATACCCTTCAGAGAAGAAATAGCAATAGATAACAGATTGCTAAGGCTACTTGATTTCTTTGACTCTGATCTATACTCTCCAAGAAACTTTCTGATTTTCATTTAGTTCTCAAAGTAGACTTTCCATCAGGACTGAAAAATCATTGGCTAGTCAACACAAATATTGTGGTCCCCTGATGAATTCACATTTTTAGTGTAAATTAATAAACTGATTTTCTAATTTAAGTAATTAGAAAGAATGAGTCCACATACACACATCTCTACCTACTGATCACTCCATCACTCCTAGTTGATTTTTCTTTAAAGGTACACTTCAGAAAATTCTAACATGATCTAGATAGTGTTTGGTTCTTTCTGAAAAGATAAAGATCAGTTGCAACACTAGTCACCTCCATCTTACTGAGTGATCTTGAGCAAATCAAAAGCTCTCTAAGCCTCAGTTTCATCTGTAAAATGGGGATAACACCACCTGCACTGTCTACTTTATATGAATATCATAAATATAAATAAAGTCATATGTAGGAAAGTATTTTATAATTGCAAAGGGCTATGAAAATTTAAATTATTATCATTATACCAACAAATATCATGCATATCCATCAACTAACAGCTAGTACCAGTCCAAATGTAAGCTATTCTTTTACCTCCAAAGTTGGCTTATTTAAAATTTTGTTCTGATCTTGTTTTCCAATTATATATGGAGGCAGGGAGTGTTTGTATATGTGTATGAGTGTATATATATATACACACACACATAGATAATGGATTGCTAAGGCTACTTGATTTCTTTGACTTTGAATCTATACTCTCCAAAAAACTTTCTGATTTTCATTTAGTTCTCAAAGTAGACTTTCCATCAGGATTGAAAAATCACTGGCTATATATATGTACATGCACATATATTTAGTGATCTTATTTATATAAGTATCTATATATAAATATATATCCAATATTTATAAATATATAAAAAAGATCACAATAAAATATATATGCATGTACACATAAATACATAGGTATATATTTGTGAGTTTTATGATGATCTTATTTTTATATATGTGTATATGTAAAGATCACATGTGTCTGTATATGTATAAATGTGCATATTTCTATACACATATCTCTATTGTGTGTCTGTATACACACATACATCTAGATAGATGGATGGATGGATGGATGGATGGACAGATAAATGTATACGTATATATTTCCTCTTTTCAAAGACATCTCATTTTAGGAAGACAATCTGGATTCAATGTGATATACTACAGAAAACGTGGTATATACTAATACATGACATTAATATACAAAAGTGGGAATAAATGTATGAAGTCAAAGAACTCCAAGGTGAAGAAGATAGAAAAGGAAAGACAACTCACATTATTGTAATACTTCATACTCAACAACCTCATGTGCTAAGCAGTGTACAACTTATTCTTCCCATTTTACACAAGGAAACTCAGGGTCAGAGAAGTGAAAGGAAGCCAAACCCACTGACGTTCAAGATGATTTTTGTCCTTTCAGGACACAAGCAGCAGGGGCAGGGAGTCACGAGTGCTCAAAGAGCTTGGCATTTCTGGTTTAAATACTCTCTCAGAGAAATTTCCTAAACTGTCAGGTGAGAGCAATTCTAAAAAGTAATGGCAAATATCCAAGGGGAAACATCCCCTGCTAATAAATCCCACAAGGAAATAATAAAAATGTCTCAGACTAGATAACTAGACAGGCCCACTGATGTTCTCTTGGGAAAGACTCTCCAACAAAAGTTGTTGCCCATTTTATAGAAGAGGAGGCAAAGATACATTTACTTTGGACATTTTGCTCAGGATCTCATATTAGTGCTCAGGAAGTTATAGGCCCTGCTCTTAGATAAAGTGGGGTTTGTTGTTATTTTGATTTTGGTTAGAGATTTTTTTTGGAGGTAAGGGGGACAAAATGTCACATAGCTGAACAGGATTTATTTCCTCCACTGCTCTGTCTGGAGAAAGTTCAACTTTCCCTTTAGAGGTTTATAAAAAATAAAAAACTGGATCACTAAGAGCATGTTTTTACAACAATAACAAGAGGATTTGGATACACACTTGGGCTTATAATATATAAATCCTATTTAAATCTATAGTGTGAAGAAGGCATCTGATGATTCTTCTGAAAAGTGTCACCTCTGGGGAATTTTACTAAGCAAAATGGTCTTAGTTGTTTTGTGATATTGATAAATCTTTGCTCCAATGCAGAGAATTAAGAAAGTCATTTCCAAACATGGCACAGATAGGCATCTGAGCTGAAATATGATGGAATTTGTTAATTTTTCTTCTGTTAAGCTACCAAGCACACGTGAAAAAATTCTTTCATTTCCTTATTTTGACTTGAAATCTGCTGGAAACCCCATCACCCAGATTAGTCACAGTAAAGCAACACAACTCATTGCTCTTTTGCCTTTTTCCTCAACAACAACAGCAACAAAAAGTGAGATGTTGCTGCCACCACTTAATATGCAGATTGATGCTCAGCGACTGCTAATTAGTGGCTTTTTAAAGTGACACCTCTTTATTCTAGTCTCACACAGCTTGCCTACCAAGCTCAAGGTCTTAATGTCTCAAGACTGTGAAGAATTTACTTCAAGCTCACCTGTTGGATGAGTGTTCCACTTGGGGTCATAGATTTGGAGCCAGAAGGGACCTCTGAGGTCTTCTATTCCAGTTCTTTCATGGTACAGATAAGAAAACTGAGACCCAGAGGTCTGACTTGCCCACAGTCACACAGCTAGTAAATGGCAGAACCAATGGAATCCAAGTCTTCTAGCTCCGAATCTAGGATGCTTTCTAATATTCTTGGATGTCTCAATGCAGTGATCACACTCCAGATTGGTTTCTGAACTATTTCTTGTAATATTTAGTGCTAAGAACAAGACTGCCTTACAGATAACTCTAGAGCTGGAAGAAACCTTAGAAAGTCATCTAGTTGGCTTCCTCATTTTGAGTTGAAGAAACAGAAGTCAAGAGAGATTAAGTGACTTGCCCAAGGCCATACTAGTAGCAAGTGGCAGAGACAAGTCTTCATTCAGGTCCTATGACTGCCAGCTCAGTGTTCTTTCCACTAACCACCCCCTTAGAATTAGATAAAACTTTACACCTGAAAACACAGACGTAAAGAATTATTTGACTTCTCGTCACTTCATATTGTCTACTAAAGTCCTTCTCTGATATTGAACAATATGGAGGTGTTCCCCTGAGCTCTTGAAAGTTATGCCACTGGGATACAAGTGTTGGAAGAGTCTACAAAACTAGAAAGTTCATACTTTACTCTGAGGACTATGCCAGCGAAATTGGAGAAGACTGGCCAATAATGGATATTTTTTGTCCACAGGAGCTCATAAGGATTGTCTAAGAAAACTTAGTGGAGGGGGTGTTGCAATCTGCATGGGTGGAGGGAATACCCACACAGATTCACTCAACAAACATTTAGTTCAACAAGCATTTATTAATAATAATAATAGCTGACATTAAGCATCTCTGTGCAGAGCTTGTGCTAACTGCTGGAGGAGATACAAAGTTTAGGTAAGATACAGGTCTCTGCCCTCAAGGAGCTTACAGTCTAACAATAGAATAAGACACACACACAAATATACAAATAAAAATCATAATACAAAATTTCAAGTGCATTTGAGGAACAAGACAAAATGCAATGGGAAATCTGAGGAAGGAAATCTTTGCTGACTGATGAGAGGAGATGGGGTGACCAAGGAAATGAGTTAAAATCACAGGTCTTTCAAAGAATTAAAGTATATCACTAAATAAGTATTTTTAGCCACAGCACAACTAATAAAAACTGTTGCTATAGGACATAGCAAACAATAGCCGACACTACTCATTTTGTAACATGTGAATCTCCAAATTAAAAAGCTACATAATCATCAGTCTCAGTGCAATCCCCCAAACAAAAAAAATCTAATACACTGTCTTTAACACCTCATTGAGTTTAGATAATGCAGACAGGTTCTACTACAGTCTTCTTTTTTCTATACTACAAAATAAAGACAATTCACCTTTGAGGAGTATAGAAGTGGAGATATAGGATGGACATCATAGCCAAGATAATCTAAGATCAAGTCTTGCCTCTGACATGTACTGGTAGAGTCATTCTGAACATGGCTCTTAGCCTATCAGTGTGCCCAAGTGTGTTTGTGTATAGGAATTTTCTCCCTGTTATAATGAAATATTGGATATGGACACCTCTCCCAAATATGCCAGATGCTTTGGATACACAGATAAAATTAATTTGACCCCATCTTTAAGGAACTCACACTCTATCGAAAGAAAACTGCATATGTAGAAATACAAAATAAGTACAAATTAATTGGGGGGCTTGCAGAATAACAAATTGGGGCATCGGGAAAGGCATCTTGTAGGAAATGTGATTGAGCTGCCTTGAAGAGAAAAGCAGAGGTAAGTAGAGAGGGCATTCTAAGCATAAGAGTACACGATGGAAAAGATGGGAAAAACAGGGATCAAGAAGACAAATTCTGTTGTAAATATAAAAAAATGGTGTGTGTGAAGGACAGTAACATGTAATCAGACTACAAAAGAAAAGCTTGAGCTAGATTTTAAAGAATTTTAAACACCAAAGTCATTTTTACTTTTTCCTTGAAGAGAGAGCCCTAAAGCATCTGATACAGGAGATTGAGAATAGTGAGGGCTGAACTTTAGGATTATCATTTTGATATCCAGGAAAGGACTTGTTGGAAAAGACTCTTAGGGCAAAGTGACCAATGAGTAAGCTATTGTAATAGTTCATGTAACTTAAGATGGTTGTGATATGAGCAAAGAAAGTTAGGGAGATGTGAAAGACGTTGATAAGAAAAAGACTTGGTAACTCCATGGACATGGGGAGTAAAGAGTAAAGAGGCAAGAACAACCTTTTAAGTTGCAAACTTGGATGAAGGAAATAATGCTGATATCCTTAATAGAAACAGGAAAGAAGGTAGAATATATTTAGGGGAAAAGATAATTATTTCTGTTTTGGACATGTTTGGACATGAGATGATATATTTTCAGGAATCTACATGGAGATCATAGTTGAACCCATGGGAACAAATGAAATTGCCAAGAGGGTACAGAGAGAAGAGTCAATGGCAGAAGGGGTAGTTAGGTGGCTCAGTGGATTAGAAGCCAGTCCTAGTGATGGGGTAGATCCTGGGTTCAAATCTGATCTCAGATACTTCCTCGACTGTGTGATCCCAGGCAAATCACTTAACTCCCACTGGCCTAGCTCTTACCATTCTTCTGCCCTGGAACCAATACCCAGCATTGATCATAAGAAAGAAGGTAAGGGTGTTTTGTTTTTTTCTTTTTAAGAGTCAAGTGCATGGAGAAGCTGGGTGGCTCAGTGGATTGAGAGCCAGGCCTAGAGATGGGAGGTCCTAGGTTCAAATCTGGCCTCAGATACTTCCTAGTTGTGTGACCCTGGGTGAGTCACTTACTCCCCATTGCCTAGTCCTTACCGCTTTTCTGCCTTGAAACCAATACACAGTACTGATTCTAAGATGGAAGGTAAGGGTTTAAAAAAGAGTCAAATGCAGACCCAGAAAATACAATTTATTAATATGGAATGTATATAATACTTTTAAGAGATGCATTCTATCATCTCTCATTATTCTCCTTCTCACAAAAAGACTATAAACTACTTCACCTGCTGCTCATATTTCCCTTTCTGGAAGACTATATACTGTATTTTGGGGGAAGTCCTTACTTTTGCCTTGAGACTATGTATTTTAACCATAATACAGTAGTTACCTGTGCTTCTGCAGCATGGAGATGAACTTTCAAAATTTGTTACTCTTCCAATCCCTGAAAAGTGCCATCCATGTTGAAGTATTATTGCCCCTTACAGACAGCATTACCATTTACTTGTCTAACCACATTCTCCCTCCCAGCACAATAATCTCTTCTACACAATTCTGGCAGGTGACCATTCATTCTATGGTTGAATACTTCCAGTGACGGCGAGTTCACTATGATGTGAAGCAACCTATTTCATTGTTGGGGAATTCCAATTATTAAAGTTTTTTTCTGTGTTATTAAGATCTATCGCCTTCTTACTTCTACCCATTAGTTCCAGTACTACTCTCTGGAATCACAGAACACAAATCAGTTCCCTTTTCCTCATGATAGCCCTTAAAATACTGGAAGACCAAAATCTGTGTGTTCCCGTGTCATTTTCTCCAAGACATGGGTGTCTATTATCTAAATGGCAATACCCAGAATGACTTAGTTCTGCCCTCTGTCTACTGTGTCAAGAATAGAGTAACCGGTACTAATAAATGCTTGTTGAAATGAATTAAAAATTAAATTGTCTTTCCTTTCCTACACATCCATCAAGAAGTTGAGTGTGAATATGCAGGATTCCTTTTGCATTCATTCAGAGGTGTTAAAAGCTCTTAGCCATCCTAGCCCCACTTCTGGAAGGCTATCTGCATGATTATAAGTTAGATAGAAGGCTTCAAGTTGTTAATGTAATTGGCAAACATGATTACTCCCATTTCGTTCCCTTGCATTATCATAGGGAAAAGCAGGAAGAAGATTCCCTTTAAACCACTAAAAGAAAATAGCTTTTCTTTGGTTTTAGGACATGAAAAGTTCTTGGCATTCTGTCCTAAGTTAAGTACAAAGAAAAACAATCACTGGAGCAAGAGACCCAAAATTGACACATTACACTTTAATAGCAGTTAAAACTACCAAGTAAAGGATATTCATTATTAAAGATGCCTAAATAGGTCTTCACAGTACAATAAGAATACTTGATCAGGTCAAATCACACAGTAGTTTTGAATGATCCGAATGTATATTATCCATTAATCTGACCATTTGGAACAATGTATTATAAAAAGAATGGAATATTAGGAAGTAATTTTAATTTTGGCATTTTAAATGCAAAACAACCCAAGAATGAAAGTTTCCTATATGCCAAAAGAAGATAAAAGCATCCTTAGAAGGGAACTCGGGGCTCAAGGCCCTTTTATATAATATGCTACAAAAGACTTGATTAGACAATTATAGAAGTCAGGAGGGTGTACTGTTTAATGCTGAAAATCCAAGAACAATATTTTATATATATACATATTAAGGAGAAGGAATAAGGTATTGGCCTAAATTAAGATGAGAAGTCAAAGAACTTGCTAATGAAGATACCAAAACATGCTTATTTTTCTAACTTAAAATTTTCTTTGACAAAATTTTCCTAATCCTTTACATAGTAGCTTGAATATAGCAGGCATTCAGTAAATATTTGTTGAATTGATGAATGAATGAAGATATCATTCCCCCTTCTCAAACATATTTCTTATCAATATTATTAACTCACAATTGCATAATTCTTTAAAGGTTACAAAGTGCTTTCTCCAAAACAACGCCCTGAAGTAGGTAGTACAATATTATTATTCCTATTTTCCAGATGAAGAAACAGACTTTGAGAGATCAAATAAATTGCACATGATCACACAGCTAGTAAATGTCTAAAGTAGAAACTAAACCTGACTCCAAGTTGACCTTCTATCTTCTATACCATGATTCTTCTCACTATGAAAAAGAAGTATAGGTCATAAAATTGTAAGAGGGATAAGAATATCTTACCTTCATGTAACAAGAGGCCACAGGTTATTCCTGAGCCCATAAATCCTCTCCCCCACTCATAACACCTCTTCTATTAAATATGTGAGTTCTCCTCAATAGGTGACCCTCCAGTCCAGTTATCCTATAATATTGCCTAGATCTCTCTTATCAGAGAATCCTATATTAGCTCCACTATTTCACTTAGAAAGAATAATCAATGTTGGGAATATCCAAGATCTCACCAAGTAGCAAGCCTTTGTCCCACATCCCACTCACCTCAAAACAATCTAATAATTTGGGGGGTTGGCAGTTTAATCCATCTGTCTTAATCAAACCTTCACTTTAGGTTTCAAGTTCTACACTTGTCAACTGGAAATTTAGCAACATAATTTTATAAAATTTTATATTGCTATAAAAGCATAAAAACCTTCAAAAACATAATGGAACATCCAAATAGGTGAAATAAAAAAGTTCTGTTAGACTTATAGGATTTAAGAGCTGGAATGGACATACAAATCATCAGTTCCAACTCCTTCATTTTGCAGAGAAGGAGACTGAAATCCATGGAGAGAAAGGTTATATTCAAAGTGCATCCAGAATCTAAACCCAGGATTTGACTCTAAATCCAGTCTTCTTCCCACTGTGCCATTGAGCCTTTTCTCAAACAGAACTGAATTGTGTATCTGAATCAGAGAAATTGAAGGGCATTAGAATGGAAACTGCTCACTCACCTTTAACTAGAAAAGAAACGGAGCAAAATAAAGATTTTTTAACCTCATTTATACAATATCCATGAATGTTTTGCAGGAAACCAAGTTCCTCACTCCCTAATTCCAAGATTATCCACATAAAATCAATCTGTACTAAGCCACTGGGAGAGGTGACATCTACCAAATGTTCCCAAAATTTTTGACGCCATCAATGTTAAATACATATATCAATGCTAAATATATTTTCGAATGAAAGTTTTGCCTTAGGTCAAACTTCATAAAGGCAAGAAATGGAAAGATATTAATCAACAAACCCTGAATATCATTTTACAACTAAATTATAACCCTTTGACAAGTAGTTATTGACATGTCCCCTTGGCATGTCTACTGCTAGATATCATTGTTCATACTCCAACAGAACTTTGCTCTGAATAATTCTCCAGAATTAAAAGAAATAAAAACTTCACTAGAACAACTGTCTCTGAGAAGCTAGGATGGACAAATAATGTCTAAAGGTTTTATCTTATCATGCTCCTTTCAACAAGAGTGAAAGTGTCCTCTAGCTTACCATCAGTTCAACATGGATTCAACCAATAACTGTGCATCCCAACTTCTTTTGGAAGATCAAGTTCCTATATAATTTCCTAAGGTTTCTTTTTGAAGCAGATCACATTTACAAATATCAAAAAGGTACTACTATGATTTGACAGTATGATCTTTGTTTATTTGCAAAGCCTAATGTTTTGAATAGTTCATAGTGGTGTTTGGGGTTGTGAGATTAAGGAAGAGTCTATCAAGCCACTGGGATATGCTTGGATAATCAATGTTACAGATGGTAATTGCAAGGCTAAACCAACCTTTCCCATGAGATTTAGACTTTTCATTTGAAAGAGGATTTAATGCCACTGAATGGGGGGAAATGGGTTGTGTTCAACCAGCAATAACTACTGTGTCAGATTCCCACTTTATTCTTTGCTTATAGAACCACCATTATTAGCAGAGACCAAGAGTTGTGCTCCATTCTATAGCGATGTGTAGAAATACCTTTCCCATTAGAAAATGCCAGATTCATTTCTCTTGGTGACCTAATAAAGACTCCAAACTCTGACTACCAGAGGTAAAGACAGCTTAACCTGTTAGCATTCCCCAAGGTTTCAATTATACCAAAATTATTCAACCAAGTTATTGTCACACCCACAATACTATATTTCTATGAAATATCCAATTACAAAATTATCAGACCAACTTTTATCTAGTCGTAGATTTTGTCATAGATCTAGTCAGAGATTTGACTGCCATTTACCCATTCATCATCCCCATAAGGAATAACATTATGTTTAGATTGAATAATTTGGAAAAATCAAAATCAAATTCTTTCTTTTCCCTCATCTGTCCTGAAATTATTAATCCTATACAACTAGCTAACAATTGACATTCCACTGCAAAGGTTCATTCATTGCTAAGAGACAAAGTCGAGGGGTAAAGAGTTCCCCTACCATCTCCCACTTGTTTGTGTAATACATCCTTGATAAAATTATGCCATGAATAAAACACCCAGCCAACAGCTGTCTTCTAGAACTACCTTCAGCAGTACTGGTCCTCTTTCCCACCATTTTGGACCATGATTCCTTAACAATAATGAACTTTTCATAACCCACTTAATATTGTCATCAGTCATCTAAATGCTGCTCTTTGGTAACTATAAAGTTCAGTAATTGAGCTAGCTATGGTTTTCAGTGAAAAGCAGAAAAAAGAAGACCCCAAAGAGTAAATGAAGGGTCTTCAAACAATATTGCTGAATGAGCAGATCACTCTCTTAATGAAAGAGGACTCTAGCTGAAGGCCTAATAACTATCAAGGAGAAAAAATGTACATTGGAAGCTATAAGTCAGGCTCCTATCATAGAGGTAAAACCAATCCCTAGCGTATTTCACTGGGTTCCTAAATTAAATCTTTATTTCAAAAGTTTCACATATTAACTTTATTATTTCATTATTCACAAAGCAAAGATAAAAATCCCTACAAAAGTTTTGTACTTGTTTTTTTTTAATAACATATTTGCTAGTATTTCTCTTTGGAATAGATTTCTTCCCCCAGGTCTAGAGATTGCTTTCATATAGAAATCATTATCAAAACACTATGTTTTAAAGATTTAGAGTTCTACCTTTTTTTGCATCTCATGCAATTACTTTGTCTTATGACTTGTTAATAAAGGATAAAAAGGTAGCTCTTTATTTAGAAGGTTGGAGGATATGCACTAGATTTCAAGATCATTTCTAAAAATACAAAACATTAAAGGTGTCCTAGTATCTAAGGAAAAAATTACACTCCAAAGTGGAGTGTCTGGATTTGGTACATTTCAAGTCAGTCAAATGGTAACAGCCAAAGATCTGGCTCAAACAACGGACCAGCTTAATTGAATAATTCTAAGTACAATCTGTTTGAATCCACATGGACCAACTCGAACTTCATCTCTTTTAAATGTCTGTGAATCTGCTGATTCTGAACTGGGTATTATTCTGCTTTGCTTCCTGGAATCCAAATAATGAACTTCATGGAAATCCACGACATTAAAAAAAGAAAAAAAAAAATGATGCCTTCTGAACAATTCCCAGCAAACGTAATTGAATAATCAAGTAGACACTTCGAGTTGTTCCAGATTTTAAACCACTGTCTTGTTTGGCTTATGGATAGGGAATCCTCCACCAGTATATCGAGGACCACTTCTGCCTGTTGGAAAGTTGTTTTCTATTAAGTTCAGGGTTTCCTTATGCCTTTAAAGAGAAAAAAAAGTTAGTTGATTTATCATCTTTCTCCTTTTGAAAGTTTAATGCTATAAGTTTCTCTTTTACAATTACTTATCCACTTAAAATGAGCTATTAAAACTTCCCGTTTTATACCAGGTAACTTAAACCTAGTTATGTGACAAGTAATGAAGTTTAGAATAGGTAAAAACTACAATGAAAGTGAGCCCTCCTAATGTGAGCCTAAATATGGACAGAGGACCTCATAATAACTACAATTCTGTGAACTTTTGCTAACTCCCAACTTCTAATGATTTTTCAGTTTTATAAAATATTTATTTTCAAAGAATCAAACAAGTTTTTTTCTCTTCACTAAATTATAATTTCCAAATTCATTATGTGTCAACTTTTTAATTTTAAAAAGGCCCCTAAAAACTTATATTTCCAATGTACAGAAATCAGTAGATATTTACATCAGGTACTATATATCTGTAAAAGACTAATTTTCTATAAGCCTCAAAATATAACAATTATTCCTAGAACTTTGTTAAAATGCAAAAAAAGGAGAAAAATAAGTTCATTTGGAAAGAAAGAAAGAAAGAAAGAAAGAA
>NW_025393432.1:0-3931 GCF_016433145.1 Gracilinanus agilis
CTTCATTAATCACTCATCCCTGTTCTCTGCCCTCACCCACCTGCACTGTTGAATGTCTTCTACTCTGGAGATCAAAAAAGCAACAGCAACATGGTGTCACTTGGAGCTTCTCACCAACATATTCCTAGCAGCACTTTTTGTAATGGCAAAGAATTGGAAACAAAGTTGATACCTATCAACTGGGGAATGGCTAAATCAACTGGAGACACCCTAATGTAAAAGTATATTGCTATGCTTTAAGAAATTATAGATACAATGAAGTATGGAAAGATCCACCAGAGTGGGAAAAAGGCAGTGGAAGCAGAGCCTGGAAGCCAAAATACACAATGACAACAACAATGTAAACAAAAGGAATAACCACTGAAAAGAAAAAGAAAAAGGAGTGTCGCAAGATCTCAAAGAGGGAGTGAGGATCTGAAAAGAGGCAGAGAAAAGAAAAGAACCCTGTCTCACCCTTTGATGGGGTGGGATGTCTATGCCTGCAGTGCATCACCCTGATTTTCAGACTTTATTGAGGTTTCAACCAGTTTTACTTATTATTTCTTTTCTTTTAAAATTTTTTGTCTTTAACGAATATTATTTGTTGTATGGGATGGCTTGTTCGGAGAGGGGAAGAGGAGAAAGTTGGTGGAGAATTTGGTGATGTGAAAAAAATCAATAAAATTCATTAAAAAATAGAATTCTTTGTAGATTTTCTCAGTATGATATGCGATGACTATCATATTCCCTTTATTTTTCTTGAAAGAGAAACCTCAGAGGACTTGCCCATGTTCACTTAACCACTCAGTGACCGACTGTGCCCCATGCCAATCAGTGACATACCAAGGATCTCGTGAGGGAAGAAAATGTGTCTTACCTAATTTTGTATCTTCTTCATGCCTCGGCACAGGAGTCCGCAGCTTTTATTCAATTTTTCAGTTGAATTGAGTTATTATTGCCCACACAGCTAACTCTGGGGAGCTCAAAGCCTCATAATCACCTTTAGAGAGGCCCCCCCCACCCCCAACTCAGGCCCATCCTCCCCTGAAGAAGTCTGCTCAGAAGTGGAGTCTTCCTGGGCTCAGGGCTTTGAAGGTCTTTTTTGGGGCAGGAGGTGGGGGGCACAGAATTGGGTTTGGGCCGTGGGCCTTTTGTAAAATGATTGTTTACTTTGAATCCTCCTCAGTCCTTATCTCAGGAAACTCCTCTTCCCCTGAAAAGAACCTCTGGAAGGAATAGCAACTAGAGAGCACAGCCTGGACCCTCTGGCCTCCCAGCTCCCGTGCTGGCCCTCTGGGAAGAGGAGTCGCAGTTTTCTGCGCACAGACCACTGGCTGCCCTAGAGAACCCACGCCCCCATAAAGCCACTGGGTAGAGGCTATGGGAAAGGGTATCTAACCCTCACCCCCGGGGGAGACGATCCATTTTCTGCCCCTTGTCTTCCCAACCAGCCAACCCTCCGCCCTCAGCCCTCGCCTGTGAGTAGGCTTCCTTCAGAGCTGCACCATCTACACACTCATCAAGTACTTCGTCAGGCTGTGGTGCGTGGATGAAAGACGACACCCAGGAGACAGGCTCGAATACTTTATTGGAGCCCAGAGATGAACAGGAGATGGGATGCCAGGAGGAGGCAGCGCCGGGGATAGGCTGGGTCCCACCTGTTAACTTGCACTTTAAGATTCCGCTGGGGGCTCCGCGGGGGCATCCCCCTCTGCGGGGGGAGCATCAGCAGGTGCGCCTTCAGCAGGCGGGGCCGCAGCTCCTCCTTCAGGTGCTGCGGGGGCTCCGTCAGCGCCTGGGCCGGCGGGTGCAGGCGCGGGAGCGGCTGCGGGGGTATTCGCCCCGGCGTCTGCTGGTTTGTTGGCAGTGGAATCCGGCTCTTCCGAGGTTTCCTTCGGCATCTTATCTGAGTGCACACAGCACTTTTGCTTATTGGGGCACTGCGAATGGTTCTTCTCATTGCTCTTGCAGGTACTCCGACAACGTCCTACGTTATTCCAGCATTTTTTCGCTCCCCAGCCTCCTGTCCAGGAGGAGAGAGCCAGAAGTGAATGGGGGAGCCTCCAAAGGGGAGGGACAGAACCTGCCCTGGGGTCCACGGACTCAGGGACGCTGAGATCCCAGGCTCCAGGGGGAGGTCAGGGTCTGGGAGGATGGGAGATCAGGCTCAAAGGAGGGGGATGGATGGATAGGGAGGAAGGGTACGGGAGGAGGAGCCTACGAATCCTAGGGGTGGGGGCCTCCCAGCCTCCCCTCTCCGGATCCTTAAGTTAGAGATCCCCCAAATTCCCCGAAACCCCTTCCCATCTCCTCGCAGAATCCCAGAGCAGTTGAGATGGAGAAGACTGTCTTAGGATCTCAACTGGACCTTCTGTCCCCAGGAAACACAAAAGAAGATTTTTAATATCTGTTCATTTCTCAGGTTCAGAAAGAAAGTCAGTCTCCAGAAGATGTTGTTAAGTCGTCCTGTGGGTCCCACTCTTTGTGAGCCCATTTGGGGTTTTCTTGGCAAAGACACAGGAGTGGTTTGCCATTTCCCTCTCTGGCTCATTTTACAGATGAGAAAATGGAGGCAAACAGGGTTAAATGACTTGGCCAGGGTGACACAGCCCTTGAGTGGATGAGGACACATTTAAAATCCAGTTCTCCTGCCTGAGACTTGTCATTATAACCACCTAGCTGCCCCATTCCAAGAAGATGGATGCCTTTTTTTGATTGCTAACTGGAGTTGTGGGAAGAGATTCCCAATAAAATGATTTCTTCCCCTGAACCAAGTTGGGGATGGCCGGAGGAAGATAACAGGAAAGGCTGTCAGAGTATGTAGTGGAAAGAATCAAGAGTCAAAGGAAAGGCAGCTAGGGGACCCAGCAAACAGAGTGCCAGGCCTAGAGATGGGAGGTCCTGGCTTCAAATGTGACCTCAGGTACTTCCCATCTTTGTCAGCCTGGTCAAGTCACTTCCTCCCTACCCCCCTTGCCTAGTCCTTACTGTCCATCTGTCTTGGAAAAAGGACTTAGTATTGATTCTAAGACAGAAGATAAGAATTTAAAAAAAAAAGTCAAATATGTGGCTTGGCTCAAACACCAGCTTTTTCACTCTCTGAGTGATTTGAGAAAATATACTTACCCTCTCTAGGCCTCAGTTTCCTCATCTGTAAAATGCAGTGGGGAGTGTTGAACTAGATAATTTGTAAGTACTTTTCAGCATTGAAAGAAAACTAAGCTTCTCTGCTCTAAGGGAGGCAGCAGGGTATGGGAGAAGGAACTGCTCTGGAGTCAGAAGACATGTGTTCAAACCTTATTTCTGGCACTACCTATATGACCTGGGGCAAGTCAGCATCTCTCCCTGAGCCTCAGTTTCCTCATGTGTAGGAAAGTAGAGGGGGTTGGACTTAATGGCTTCTGAGATACCTTACACTTCTAAATCTGATTCTATGATCTTTAATTCTGCTAATTCCTCATTAGAAGCCCCAGAGCATGTGAGGGAAAGAATAGCACCTCTGGGAGGGGAGTCTCTGACCTAGAATGCATAAGATAGCTGCTCCCTCTATCACGTTCATTCCTCTGTCTCATAGGCATGTGAGGCAGCATTTTAAAACATCTGCTCAGCCAAGACAACTTGGAACTAAACCACATCATTGTAGAGCAATCAAAGGTTTCCATTGGTAAATTGTATTGAGATTTGGAGTAAGTAGCTACTCTAATGGTAATTAATAAGAGAAGTCCTTCTTTTCAGAACCATCGCCTTTCTCCCTCTTGATTCTCCTTGACTATTGTAGTCTCTTTCACAATATGCCTTATACCTTCATCTTGAAACTTTCATCCTCTTCTTTGCTTCTGAGACCATTACATTTTCCTAGATGAATCTCTGACTCATTGACCAGTCCTCCTTCTTGGGTTTGGTTCCTTCTCCTTCTGCTTCCCAATATTTGGGCATATCCTAAAGCTTTCAT
>NW_025393433.1:0-2014 GCF_016433145.1 Gracilinanus agilis
CACCTATTTCTTTCTCGTCCCTAGGACAGCTCTGCACCTGGCCTGTGTCTTTGGCTATCCAGATGTTGTGTCTCTCTTAGTGGAGAGACGCTGCTTGCTGGACGTGTGCGACAGCGACCACTGCACTCCTCTGATAAAGGTTGGTGCTCCGCTTTCCTGGCCTCTTGGGGTCCCGCAGGGGAGGAGAAGCTCCTCCCTTTGGGCTCACCTTGTTTCTGCCGGCTCTTCTTCTCCTGACAGGCCGTACAGGGTCAGCAGGAGGAGTGTGCGAGCATCCTGCTCAGTCACGGAGCTGACCCTAATATTGTGGATGGGAGTGGCAGGACCGCCCTTCACTATGCAGCCTCTGGTTACAGCACTGCCATAGCAGCAAAGCTGCTGCAACAGAAGGCTCAGATTGAAGCCAAAGATAAGGTAAAACTCGAATTTTGGAATCCTAAACAATGTTACCAACTAAGATGGAAAATGAAGGAGTGTCGGGTTCCCATGTCTTGCAATTCCCATATTCTCGGAAGCGTTTCTTTACTGAAAACAACTTAAAATAATTCTGTAGTCAGCGCTGACGGATCCCTGGAAGAGTTGCCTCCTTATTTGTGGTGGGGAGAAGAGCTGTCACTCCCGTGCCGATGGGGACTCCAGCGGCTTGGCCATCTGATCGTAGCAGAGCCTCTTCATCGGGGTCCCTTCCCTTTTTTAACCCTCATCTTCTCTCTTAGAATTGAGTCTACGTATTCGTTATTGGTCCCAAGGCAGGCGAACAGCCCAGGCTAGGCAATGGGGGTTACGTGACTTGCTCAGGATCACGGGGCTCTGAAGTCTCTGAGACCAGAGTAGAAACAAGAATCTCCTTTCTCCACGTCTGGCTCCCTATCTGCTGAGCAACCCGACTTCCCTGATCATGAACTAAAAAAGCAAACAAACAAACAAAAACAGCCATTACTTCGTATCTGTTTCCAAAGCAATGGATCCTTGGGAAACGTTTCTCTGAAAAGGGGTCCATGACACACAAAAGATTAAGAAACTCTGCCTTAGGGCGTATCCTGGAGCTCTGAAAAGTTTAGAGGTTTTCGACAGATTCACCCTGTCAGTAGAGGGGTGTCAGGGCCATGCCTGGAACCTCAGTGACTTTGGGGCCAGGTGTCTTTCTACTCCATCACAGCTGGCTCCAGAATTTTCTTTTCCAGGTATATTAGGTCGGCTCCCCAGAATTCCGTAGTTCCATTCCATACTAACCTATGATGCTTTTTTTCATTTAGGCCTCTACTTGGGATACCATAATATTCACTGGTCCTTTACATATACCATGATTTTTTTCAAAATCTTTTAATAATATATTCCTACTAAGTAAAAATCTACACAGCCAGAATTTTCACAAGAACCAATTCTTAAGTGCATGGGGGTTCCCCCTTTTGTCTTAAACACTGCATCATTTCCTTTCCTAGAATTACTGAACAACTCCTGGTTTTTAGGAAGAGGCTTTCCTCTGGTCACTGACACTGGAGAGGAAAAAAAGCTGAAGGTAGTGCACCTGAGGAGACTTGGGAAGAGATGAAGTCTGCCAGGAGAACACCTTTCTTGAAGGCTTAACCCTTTGAGGCCTGGCTTTCCTTAGTTTTCAGGCTGACCGCACTCAAGGGGGATGGGTCAAGAGAAGTGGTCCCCTTCCAAAGCAGTCAGCAGGCTTCTGAGGGAACAAGGTTGGTTGCATACCAGCAAGGTCTGTTCAAGAAATAAAAATAGCAAGAAAGGAAGCTAGCCATGAAATGGGGTGAAAGGATCTCTTCTGTATTCTGGATTGCTGTCTCCTGATAACAGCTTGTTAGCTGGATGGAAACCCAGGGGCTGTCTAATCTCATTACCTCCTTTCACCTCAAAGGAAACTAAAGCTCAGAAAAGCCAAGTAATTGGCTTACAAGCACAGAGAAAGCAACCAAGAGAGGCTGTATTGATGCCCAGGTCTGCTCCCCCCAAAGTTCCATCTGTAGCCTACTTCCTTAAGATGACTGTAGCAAGT
>NW_025393434.1:0-1870 GCF_016433145.1 Gracilinanus agilis
ATAAAGAAGGAAACTACAAGTAAATTAGGTGAGCACAGAATAGTATACTTGCCAGATCTGTGGGAGGGGAGGGATTTTAAAACCGAGCAAGAGTTAGAAAAAATTACAAAATGAAAAATAATTTTGATTACATTAAATTAAAAAGGTTTTGTACAAATACAACCAATGCAGCCAAAATTAGAAGGGAAGCAACACATTGGGGAAAAATCTTTACAACAAAAAACTCTGACAAAGGTCTAATTACTCAAATACATAAGGAGCTAAATCAATTGTACAAAACATCAAGCCATTTCCCAACTGATAAATGGGCAAGGGACATGAATAGGCAATTTTCAGATAAAGAAATCAAAACTATCAACAAACACAGGAAAAAGTGTTCTAAATCTCTTATAATTAGAGAAATGCAAATCAAAACAACTCTGAGGTACCACCTCACACCTAGCAGATTAGCTAACATGACAGCAAAGGAAAGTGGTGAATGTTGGCGGGGATGTGGCAAAATTGGGACATTAATGCATTGCTGATGGAGTTGTGAATGGATCCAACCATTCGGGATGGCAGCTTGGAACTCTGCTCAAAGGGTAAAGACTGTCTTCCCTTTGATCCAGCCATACCACAGCTGGGTTCATCCCACAAAAAGGTCATGGGGGAAGAAGACTTGTACAAAAATATTCCTAACAAAAAATTGGGAAATGAGGGCATTTCCTTCAGTTGGGGAATGGCTGAACAAGTTGTGGTATCTGTTGGTGATGGAGTACTATTGTGCTCAAAGGAATAATGAACTGGAGCAATTCCAGGTGAACTGCAATGACCTCCAGGATTTGATGCAGTGTGAAAGGAGCAGAACCTGGAGAACATTGTACACGAGAGACTGATACTCTGTGGCACAATCGAACATAATGGACTTCTCTACTAGCAGCAATGCAATGACCCAGGACAATTCTGAGGCATTTATGGAATAGGACGCTGCCCACATTCAGAGGAAGAACTGCAGGAGTGGAAACCCAGAAGAAAAACAACAGCTTGAACACATGGATTGATGGGGATATTATTGGGCATGTAGATGCTAAACAATCACCCTAGTGCACATATCAAAAATATGGAAATAGGTCTTGATCAACGATAAATGTAAAACCTAGTGAAATAGTGGGTCAACTATGGGGCGGGGGGGTGGGTGGGATTTGGGGAGAGGGAAAGAACATGAATCATGTAACCATGGGAAAAGATTCTAAATACAATTAATTAATTAAATAAAAATATTGAATGCTAATTCTTAAAGAAAAAAGTTGAAAAAGAAAAGGGGAAAATGAATGGAAGCCGTTTATGGAGAACTTGAAAGTTAAAGTAATTTGAGAGATCAATTATTTCAGATTTCACTAATTTCCTCTTTCTTAATCCAGGTGTAATTATTTTAGTAACCATAACACAATTTGATTCATAGATTCCAATGGGATCTTATCATATGCAAAGTAGTCCTGTATTCTTGCTATGGAAATTAGGCTCAAGACATGAAAAGCAATTAATCCCAAGGACAAAAGACTAATAATCTTCCAATCACAGTATATTGCTCAGAAAAAGGAGGCCACCGTGAAAGCCTTGGGCTTCAGGCATTTCAGCGAGCTAATAAATACCTCAGCTACTTAAACCCAAGGGACTCTTCTCACTTGGGCACTCGTACTTCTGATGTCAGTATAAAGTTGGGGTCCGTGACATGGGGCCCCGGGTCCTTGTAATCATATGCCAATGCCTTTATATCTTAGATTTTAGGACAATGTACTAGGACCATCACATTTCCAGGCAGAATTCCCTCGGTTTTCAGTATGTAACATGCAAAATGAAATATACACATTCTTTAAATGCTACATTGGGA
>NW_025393435.1:0-4302 GCF_016433145.1 Gracilinanus agilis
AGCCAGATGGGTGATCCCAACAAAGGATACTTCCTCTGCCAATTCCAACACTTCCTATAGCATTTATAGTTGTAACTCTTGCTGCTATGTAACTAGCCAGTCCATTCTGTCAACTCCAGGGGCTACTCTTACTGCTGTATCTCAGGGTGGGCTCAGCTGGTTAGTTAGGCTTGGTCACACTCTTACTGATAGCTTCAGAAATGGCCCTCCTGCTCAATCTGCAGGGCTTGATATCTCTTAGCAGGAGTTCCAGAGAACCCAGACAAGGGACCAGCAGCATCCATTTGGCCTCTGCTACTAGGAGGCTGAATATGGTATCATAAGTGAACAGAGGGATTTCAAGGAAGTTGCTAATAATTCAGGCAAGGTATAGAAATACACTTAGGGATTTTCCTTGCATTTTCTTGTATTTCCTTCCTTTCCTTGTAGTAATAAAAGTTTTGACTGAGATCTTCCAAATGAAGACCTAGATAATCAACTCTGAAAATAGAGCTAATGTTTTCCCATGACATCGTTTGAAGTGAAATGATAAAAAAAAAAAAAAGGCAGAAGACCTTACCGTTCTGGAGATATAGGGAAATAGTACAAAAAATTTGAAAGCAAACAAGCATCTATTTGGTTGTAATAATTGTAATTTGGTTGTAACAAAGAGAGTATCTTAAGTAAGAGTTCATACCAAATAAAGTCATCTTTAACAGGACGTCATCTGTATTTTAATAACATGAAAAACTATATTGTATAGTTTTAATACAAGTTGAAAAAACAGAAAATGGTTATAAATAGAGCTTTATAACATACTACCTTCCAAGGGCCCACCTCCTCCCTTCTCCTATGAGGTCCTAGAAGTCATTACTAAGTTCCTCATCTGGTAAGGTCCATGGTTAATAAATCAACTTGCATTCAACATAGAGCACCTTATCTATCTGTGGAGACTGGTGACTAAGCCAAATTGTAGAGGAATTACAGCTTGTTATCATTCCAGCTGGTCTTCTTTGTCCTTTTTAGAGTTAATGGCCCTCTTTGCCCAATAATATTCATGACACAAATCCCAGGAACTTGATAGGTGTAACCCTAAGATCCTAGACACTAAGATCATCTTTAAAAATCCCAGAATGAATCAAGTAGTTGCTGGGAGGAGAGGGAACTGATCCTACATCTGAGACTAGTTTCAATCCTGGGGTCATTTTTGCTGTGGGTAACTCGCATTTGCATTCCACTCTAAATACATCTAAGGAGATTCAAATCCAAGTCTAAAAAATGAAGGTTCTCAACCACTTTAGCAAATGATCAAAGTTAGATTTCCTACTCTTATCAACTGTACAACCAAGCCAGAAATTTAAAGAAGGCCATTGGAGAAAGGGGTTTCCAAAACAACTGGACAAAAGAAGTCTAGACTTCATGAGAGTGGTTATTGTTTACCTTTCTTTTTTTAACCCAAGAGGAAAGAGGGGATTTGGGATATATTGAAAAGAAAAAGACATGTTAGCCATAGTGTAATCGTCTCTGTTAGGAAATATGAGAAATACATCTGCAGCAATTTTGCTTAGAATATATCTGTGTGAAAATCCAAGATGATCTCAAACTTATACTTACAAGTAGTTGTCATGCACTGAGAATTGCCCCTATTTAATCTCTGGCCTATCATATGTAATGGGGAAATAGATTGGCAGTCTGCTGTACCATACTTCACATTCTTTAAGACTGCCACATCAAGGAGTAAAGGATAACTTTTGTGTTATTTTGTGAAATTGACTACGGATTGATTAATAGTTAAGAGTTTTATCAATCATTGCATTAACCATTGTAACCAAGTTCTCAAGGCTTGGATTCAGAGTTGTTTAGGACAGGGCCGCATGTGACTTCTTAAGTGACCATAGATGCAACTTAATAGCTACCATGTCACTTGAGAAAATCAGAAAGATGAATAAAGCATGATTCAGTCTGACTTTTCCCCCTAGTACTTGGTTCTGCTGGTAGAGTTTCAAAAAAAAATTGTGGAATTTACAAAGGATCTACCAGTGGATGATGACTAACTCTGTGCCCCCTCTATCACCATAAGCTTGGGAAGATAACCTCCCCACAAGATTATGTAATCATTGACTGGTTACCATCTTGGTTTATAGGGTACCAAAATAATCCAGGGATGGATAACTATGTTGGTACCCTATATAACCTGCCTTTTCGACTGTATAAAAAGTAGTTCTGACTAACAGAGGCTTCTATGGTCACTGAGGGAACATTGGACTTTATTATTGGTAACTGCTAGCCTTGCCAATAATTAGATCACGCTGATACACTTTATGCCTTAATTTCTCTTCATCGTAGATTTATTGTGACATCCCCAATGAGTCACAGATTCTCTCATTTAGCTATTGAACCAATAGGATGGGAGTGTAATGCCAAGACTGATCCACTTACTCTCTAGAGCAGGGGTCAGCAACCTTTTTGGCCGTGAGAGCCATAAACGCCATATTTTTTTAAAATGTAATTTCGTGAGAGATATACAGTGCTCACAATGCACGCTCCTGTAACAGTGCCTGAAAAAAAATTAACTTTATGGCTCCTGCAGAAAGAGCCATGTCTGGCCCTCAAAAAAGCCAGATATGGCTCGAGAGCAATATTTTGCCAACCCCTCCTCTAGAGTAATGATGGTGAACCTATGGCATGTGTGCTAGAGAAAACAGGCAGAGACCTCTCTGTCCTTTGGTGACAGCACACTGGATTCATGGAATGCATTCCCACAGAGTTCTCCAGAGTTCCTTACAAGAAAGCCACAGCTGGGCAGCACAGCCAGGCTGCTCTCCCCTCCTCCTCTTCACCTGTGCCTGAAAGCATCACCCACCCTTACGTTCTGCAGCCCAGTGGGAGAGTTTCCTCCCTCCCCTAGGTAGAGTAAGGTTGGGGGATGGGTCACATGTTATGTAAGGATATGCCTCCAAATGCAGACTGTTGAGTCTGTGGTGATGGTGATTCCCATGGTGGGATTAGAAAAGAGTTTTGTTGGAGGTGTAGTGCAGAATTGCTGTAAGAATATCTTGCACTTGCAAATCCACCTGAAGCAATCCTGGCAGTTGGGAGGAATAGAATGTTGACCCAGCCAGAGTGCTGGTCTCATGGTGAAACTGTTAGAGCTGGTCTATAAATATCCCTGGAGTACCAACTGAAGGGCTTTGGGCTTTTGGGCTTTTGCCTTTTGGCTTTTCCCCTGACCTCTCTCTTGACATCCTGCTATCCCTAGATCTCCCCATTGGGCCCTGGGAAGAGAGAACATTTTGGGGGGTGGAAATCATGGGAACTAGCTTCTAATAGACAGGCATGGACAACCTTAAGCCAACCCAACACCTCTTTTCGTAATCTGCTAGAAATTGTTACATCAGGGCAGTGAAATCCATCTTTGGCTGAGGGCTTGTTCCCTCAGCCTGACTTCTACCTCCTGTGACCCTCCCCACCACTGGCTTGCAGGGTTGAGTTTGCAAGTCTCAATCTCCCCAAAGACCAGGATCCACTCATCTCCAGCCTCAGGGACAGCTAAAGAACCCAGAACCTCTGACAGGGCTACCTACTGCCCTCTCCTGTGTCCGCATGCCTCTCTGGGAACATTCCATCCAACTGATCCATCTGTCAATCACAGAGTGAACTCCTAGCTCCCAGAGATTCAACATAACACCTGTGACCCCACCACCACCACCGGCTTCAACTTTAGCAATTAGTTATCAGGCCTTACGCTCTTTCCTCAGCTTACCCTTGGCTTTAATAAACGCCTTCGGCCTTTATTCAAAGAGCTTCTGGTGATTCATTATACCAAAAACTAGGGCAAAGGCTGAAGAGGGAAAGAATAACTTTCCTTTATTTTTGAGGGCTAAACCAGGCATCCATCTTGGGAGGAAGTGAACCAGCTTTCACTTCCTGTAGGCTAAGATTTTAATCAGAAGAGAGGGGCATCATGCTCCTCCCCTCAAGAGAGCTATAGAGACAGCAGGGAGACCTGACAAAAACCTTTCAGCCAGACCCATACAATCTCTGCCTGACCCAATTCATCTTATATTGTAGAGATAGCCTCCCAGCCTAAAAGACTCAACTGATACCACCCAGGGCCCCTCAAATACAAGCCTTTTTAGCAACATTCATAGCTCCCTTTTATAACAGAGGGGAGCATAGCTCATAGCCTGGCACACAGCTGAAGGGAAGCAAAGAGCTCCAACAGTACAGTTTTTGTGGTGCCAGCGTTGCACTCCCACTTCCCCAAGTTCATATCTCCCTCTCTTTCATAGCTTCCTCCACCTGCACACTGTATGAGACTGA